>NW_020226273.1:45952-64657 GCF_003070985.1 Temnothorax curvispinosus | reverse complement strand
ATAGGGGTAGAAAAAACTGAAGAATATAACAGAATTAGAAATAGATCGATATCTAAAATATTGAGAAAGCTACAGCGTAAAACACACTTTTCTAAAAAATGAAAATCCCCTTAAAATCCATACCGGTCAACAGATTTTAATAAAATTAGAGGAAAATATACTTTCTATGATACTCTATTTGTGTGCAAAATTTCAACCCGGTATCTAAAAAATTGTAGAAGTAGATACGTGTACAAAAAATCTGTACACACACATACACACATACATACTTCCGGACATTTTCTATTAATATGATTTCTTGACATTTTGGAACATTTTAAATTTATTTTCATCTAAATCTCAAAAAAAATTTTTTTTACTATCACAAAGCTTCCTTTATGAGGAAGCAAAAAGAAAAGAGTATTAGTTTTAAGGTCACTTTACGCGATTTATAATTCACGACAGTTTGTGAGAAAATTGCATATATAAAAAAACATTCAAAAAATTAGAGGTACATGTAAAAAAATATATACATATACAGACATATGTATACATCATACATGCATTAATTATATATCTTCAAATGTTTTCTTATAGATTACAAAATACAAAACATAACAAATAGAATTATATAATTCTTCTGTCGTGAATTATAGATTGTCTAAAGACTCTAAAGTAACCTTTACACTAGAAATACCAAATAATTTTCTACCGTTTCAATTTTTAAAAGTAATGTTACATTAATCATGTTAAAGACCAAATAAATCGAATAATTTTTTTATTACAATATAAATTTTCTACTTTAAAAAACAGAATATTAAAAAATAAAAACGGTCGAAAATAGCTTTTGGTATTTCTAGTGTTAAATCGGAAAAAGTGCACATGTTTTACTTAATATAATACTGAAAATGATAACATATTTATAGCAAAAATATTTCCGTTTTCATCTAAACTATTAAGAAAACTACAGCCAATTTTTGAAATTAATAAAAGAAATATGTTATAATAAAATCAAAATAGATATAAAAATAATGTTATTACAAAAAGAACAGATATAAAACTTAATTTATAAACCACGGATTACATATATACATATATATACATATATGTATTTAATGAAATAATAATATACATATCTTTCTTCCACATTTTTTACACAGAGTGGGCATTTAAAATAGAAAAAATTGTTCGATTTTGCCAAGGAAACCATTCTATTTAAGGAATGTCGTACTTAAAAGTACAATTTTGTGGGCAAAATTATGTACAGCTATTTAAAAAAAACAACGTTTTAAGGGGGTAGTACAGTCTGGCAGAGGATTGCGGAGAATCAATTTCAGGATTTATTTGTGACAAAGTGGTAGGCCAATCAAGTTCATGGTGTATACGATATTGAAGTACATGTTTAGGTGCATTTACAGTATTTTTTATATGAAAAAATATTAAAAAATGTAGGAGTTATCTCTTTGCACGCGCGTTTGACTACAATGTAGGCAGTAGCTCCTGTACGGCGTGCCTGAAATGAAAAACGCAAAAAGGGTAATAAATTTAAATGTATTTCCCACCGGCTGACGTTCAAAAATTGTAAAAATGTTAAAAATTGTGAAAGTTATAGCACTTAACAAAAAAAAGTTGGCAAAAAGTTTATTGGCACAAAATAACTTTCTGCTATAACTTTCACAATTTTGAAATAGGGGTAGAAAAGACTAAAAAATATAATAAAATTAGAAATAGATCGATATCTCCAAATTTGCGGAAGTTAGAGCAACCGAACATTTCTAAAAAAATTCAAAATTTAAAAAAAAAAAAATCTCATTGCCAAATTCAATACCAACCTTCCTTGAATAATACTCTATCGATTAAAAAAAAACATCTCAATATCTCAAAAATTACGGAAGTTAGAGCATATACGGACAACAAAAGCATACATATTACATACACACGCACATTTTTTTTAAGGCGATATTTCGACGTTTTATAACAATCTGAACATATTGGCAGAAAAAACTCAAAAACCAATCTCTTCGTTGGTTTCTTCTACCCCTATTTCATATATAATTTTTTTAAATTTGGTTGACTAAACCCAACTTTATACGCAATCGAAGGTTCATATACGAAATTCACGAAAACAAAGCTTCCTCTATGAGGAAGCAATAATATATGTATAAAAAAGCAATATAAAGAATAAAATAAATAATAAAATAAAAGAAATTATATAATATTGTTTTGGAATTTATAACAAAAATATGATGTAAAACATCATTCATAATTTGTATGGAAATAAATATAAAGTATTATATAATATAGTATTATGTGTGGAACTTGTATTAAAACTAGCTGGTTACCCGGGGCTTCGCCCCAGCGTCTTTTTTTATAACTTTATTATATCTAGCTAATCTTATATCCACCAATATATGATTCATAAACACATATTGTCAATTGTAACTTTTTTACATCGCCCATGATCCTCACCGAATTTAATAACAACCTTCCTTAAATGATACTCAATCCATCAAATAACTTATACATTTTTTAGACATAAATCGGCAACCCCTTCACCGATTCTAGCCAAATTCAATACCACCAACCTATCTTTAATGATACTTTATCTATAAAAAAATTAGCTCGATATCTCAAAATTTACGGAAATTAGAGCAATCACGTAGATTTTTTTTAGACAGAAATCGGTAACCCCTTTATTATTAACAATTTTTTGAATTCTATTATATTCCTCAATTTTTCTACCCCTATTTCATATATAATACTTTAAGATTTGGTTGATTAATTTTTAAGAATAACGTTCAAACATACCCGTAAGAATTTTATATATTAGTACAGCATTCTCGAAAAGTTAGACAAATTTTGGCCGGTTTCCAGTAAATCGGTCCATTAATAAATGAGTAGTTCGCAGTCAGTCAGACAGACAGACAGACATTAGAAAAATTTTAGAACCGATATCCTAAAAAATCGGTGATGATGCGGTTCTCAAAATACGTCTACGGTCTAATTAAGTTAGAGTATCATAAGATAGTATATACCAAATTTGGTTGTTCTAATTTGAAAACTGTAGATTTGCATAGCGGACAAACATACATTCATTTATATAGAGATAGAGATAAAAATATGAATTTATTACAATTATATGTATTTCTTGTGCTAATAATATAATAATTTGTAACAATCCAGATAGCACAGCTGATCTTTATGAATTCAAAAAGATCTGAATCTGATCTTTATGAATTCATAAAGATCAACTGTGCTATCTGGGAAAGTATAATCGCTTATCCATTTTTATATTAGTAAGCTCAATTTTTTTTAAACGTATGGATACAAATTTAGTAGCTTCGGTCACTGCTTTTTCTATATACGTCCCAAAATCTTGTGACACATGTAGATTTCATACTGGCAATTAACATGGATTTGAATCCTTTAATAGGTCTTTGATTTGTATTAAAAATTTGTAGAACAACGTCCATCCAGATTTGTGCATTGAATGCATTAGAAACCATCTCTTATATAGTTCCTAATAACTTTTTTCGTTTTTTTGTTGCTTGCCTATTTATTTCCATACAAATAAAATGAATGATGTTTTACATCATTCATTATTTATACATTATATTACAAAAAAAAATAATTTAAGGTGCAAGAGATGCAGTATCTCTTTACATACATTATAATTAGTATGCAGGAAATAAATGAAAACATAGATGAATTTTGTGTTTTGCTAATATATTTATAAAAAATCCACAATAAACTTGAATGATTTATCAAAATGATTTTATATCAGCGGTGCACACGTAGTTTTGTTGTTAAGATTTTGCAGCAAATATTGAGATCCTGATGTATTTAAAAATTAGATGGATAATAATGTTGATTACACTCCGTTTTTTGTTCTTTTTTTTAATGTTACTAGACACTACAGACGCGCGCGCTTCGCGCGCGCCATTTAGCTTTAACATTATAATAATCGCGACACGACGCGAGCTGTCACATCATGACACACACGACGCACTACACGCACGAAACTCGCCACACTCCGCGATGACAGTCCCTCACGGGATGAAGCAAGCTCGCGGCGCGGCAATCAATCGAGATAGCCAATCGGCATCGCGGAAAAGAGGCTTCAATTTTACGATACAAACGAAATTCACTCAGGTAACACGCCTTTTTTAAAAATGGATAAAACTTCATTTCACATTATACGAAAATATTTCACAATAAGTTTTATTTCTGTAATATTACAATATGTCATAATTATATATATATGTATATATATATATATATATATATACTTATTGCAAAGTGTTCTCATAATGATATGTTTCTAATTCTCATTTATTTCTGATATTGTCGTATTTTAGAGAGTGACTATAGAAACTATAGCAAGTAAAAAAAGTCGTTATTTTATTTTTCTTCTAATTTTTTCCAGTACAGAACTGCCTAATTGCGTAGTTTTGTAATAAAATTATTTTAAAAATTATTTGACAAAAAATTGTCACATTATTTGCATGAGTGCATCTGTTCCTGCAATCTATGATGAAATTATAAGTCCAAAAAACGGAGTGTTTAATTAACATTATTATCCATCTAATTTTTAAATACATCAGAATCTCAATATTTGCTGCAAAATTTTAACAACAAAAGTACGTGTGCACCGCTGATATAAAATTATTTTGATAAATCATTCTAGTTTATTGTGGATTTTCTAAATACATCAGCAAAACACAAAATTCATCTAAAGCGGGTGCTTGTTTGCCTTGGTACGTTACTGCCTTCTGCTACGGACGGCCAGAAAGCATTTTCAGGCCGTATTGCTAAAGCGGGGAGCACGCGGCAACGCCGCAGTCTTAGCATATGTCTCTCTACCGTGCGTCCGCGTGAGCAGTTCAATGGTGTGTGTGCGTATTCACACATAAAACCTAGAAGTTAGTTTCTCGACGTTGGCGACACTGAAACGAAGTTTCGTATTGTCACCGCGCGAGGTCTCCAACATCAATTCGGAGTTCGGCCGTGACTCCTGTCGACCCTTAATTGAGATCCCATAATTTGATACCATATGCAATTTTACAATGGAAAATAATAGCAATGAAAGTGGGAAACCGCGTGAAACAGTAACATTAATTCTCAAAGAGATGCAATTTAAAGTTGATAAGCAAAAACTAATCGACAAGAGTAAGTATTTTGCTGCGCTTCTGTCTACGAACTTTTTAGAATGTGGACAGACAGAACACGTTATCAACTATGATATTTCCCCGATATCGCTGCAGGTAAGAAAAATTTAATTCTTGTCTGTGTTTATAACTATAAAGCCGTTTTTTGAAAGTATAAAACGTTGTTTTTTTTTGTTTCTTGTGTAAAAAATTTGTTATATCAAAATTTTTAATAAAATGCACGTTTTTAATAAACAAATGTACATACATAGAAATTGCATCAGATTTTATCGGCATGAATAACCGCATTGTACAACTATAAAATAAAGACAATAATTTTGTAGGACTTCATTGATTGGATTCATCATGACAAAATCGTATTTACATCAGCTGTTGCGTTAAGTTGCGATTTTAAAAAGTTACGATATGTCTTGTATTTGAAGTTTAAAAGGCTTAATCGTCTCTTGATTCTGTTGGAATTAAGCGTTCTATTTGCAGCAGATAAATTAATAAAAGATGTAACCGACCAGCTGACCAGAAACTTTATGTCACCACGATATGCGATTAAAATTTGGTTACTGGCACAAGAATTGAATATTAACGTGCTACAAAATCATTCTTGGGCTCTTTGCTCAAATCGTTTCGGTGAACTGCCATTGGACTCAATTTGTGAGTTGTCAAAGGAAAATTTTCTGAAGTTAATCGGAAGCATTGATGTAAAAGCTATAAAGACTGATTTGCAAATAATTACAAACATTTGGATGAAACATCATCAAGTGAGTATATTATATTCAAAAATAACATTTGGAGTGATATATTAGAAGTAGATAGAACTGTAAATCTTTACCTCCAATATATTTCAAATATAATGGAGATTTCTAACGCCAAGATATATACATATTATACTTCTATATGTAATACTTCTATATTGCTGGCAGACTTCGAGAAGATTCGCCAACATTACGATGACGCAGACTATATTTTGTGTCTCACTCTAAAGCAGACAAGAGTCTGCCCAAAACATCTACTCTAGTTAATGGTGGACATTCTCAATAACTTTAAATAAAAACAAAGTTTTTTTTCTTTTTATAGTTTTAATTTTATTTTTCTGAATCAGGTATTAGTAATTAAATGAATCGTAATTCCTGCGGGATACATTTTTGGACTAACGTTTATGGGAATTCTCTTTATCTTTATGACGAGCCCAATCCAATCCCTGATTTTGACCAACTATTTCAAGACTACTCTATATATACAATATATATCTCCCACACATCTCTATTTTATTTTCTTATTATGCTATTATATTCTATTATACATTAATGCATTACAATTCTACGAATAATAAAAATTTTTTTTTTGCAGGATTTTACAGTTTCTTTAAATACTTATCATTTTGAGAATAAGAAAGCAAAAATTTTACACCGTATTATAACATAACCATGAACAATATATTCATTGCTGGGATGGTTCATGCAACCCGGAGAAATAATGACTAAATCATAACCCGGACATAAGCCTTCAAAATTCGGAATTTTTCCGGAAAAACAACACGTCAATATTGGCTATTGCATCGTTCCTTGCCGAGCGGCAAGTGATTCCTGTGTGCACTGTGTGCAGAAGTGCTGATGAGTTGAAGAATGCAGTAGAAGCCCAAGAGTCGAGAGAGTAGCGTCAGTATTTGAAAACGCGGTGCAATATAGGTAGATGAGAGAGAAATGAATGAAAAGCAAATGATTCAATTGTGTAAAGCTTTTAAGTCTGCAAGCCTGGTTATGTGTCAGAATAAAACGAGCGATCTTTAAAGTAACGAAGTCTTAAAGTTTTATTAAACGATTTAACAACATATTGTATCCCGAGAAGAATACTGTCACAACTCAAAAATGCACAGATTTCAGGAGAGAGAAAAAACAAATTTAATTTAATTTGTTTGAATTGTAGAGATAATAACTAACGCAATTACGATATTTTGTTATAATAAACTTATATTACTGTTTCTTGAAGAAGTCTGTTGTGATTCACTTGTTAATTTATTTATGACACTATATCATCCTGGAAACTACAACAAAACTAGTTTAAAAGAATAACGACACTTCCGACCCGTGCAGCGGATTTCGCATGTAGACTTGTAACAATATTATATTATATGACGAATACTCTTTATGGGCTTAACTCAAAATTAAAATTTTTTAGTTGTAATATTAGTATTTTATTATTCGTAGATTCATCGCTCAATACCTCAATAAAAAAATTTCTCATTGACTCACCGATCTGATGCGCAACGGGCGGAGTTATGCAGCCACGTATCTACGGTGATACTGTAACATACAAACATAAGATTTAAGTTAAAGAAACGCTCAAAATTATCAACATTTCAAAAGTTAATTCTTACGCGTCTCTAATTCGTCTTTCAATGAAATATTTAGCAATGCAATTATCTATTAACCGAAAAAGATCTTTAATAAAGTAAAATTTTAAATAATTTCTCTTTCTCTAATTACTTCTAATTTATCAAGGTAAAACAATTTAAATAAATAAAAACAAATTATTAATTTTATAAGAGATATGATTTACCCCAAGGTTGCTCCGCCGGGACCCGATGTCTCTCCCAGACCTCCTGCTCGTCTCAGGCCTCCTCCTCTCACCGCACAGGACACTCGCGAGAAACACTCGCGGATAACAAACTACAATCGCGCGCCGGACTAATTTCAGTAAAAGTCTTTCTCGCGCGATACTGTACGGCACTCCCGTTTAAAAAAGTCCTTCAGTCCGATTACTTGAACGGCACTCCCGAAGCAAACGCGACGAACCGGCTGCGGTTCGTTCATTCAATTAAATCGGCGGACGAGGGTACGTTATAGCTTTGCCCGTCTTTGGATTTTTATCCAAGCAGAATAAGAATTTTGCTTGGGTAAAATCCTCGTACTGGGTACTGGGCCTTCCCACCTCGCCAAGGTCGTACCCATAGGAAGGAAGTACTTTATTCTGTAATATAAAAGCAGGTAACATAGATTTTTCGCGCAAATTTGAAGGAGTCGCGACGCCGATTGCCGCTATTTGTTCCGCGTTTTACTGCGTTGCAGTCGCGTTAATGGCGATGAAATGTTGGAAGATCTTGACGCGAAATACTACGCGAATTGCGAGATACTACGCAAATCAAGTGGACGATTAGTAAAAGCACGCAGTTGATTAAACAAAACCACAATTAAGATTAAATATAATATCCGTATTATACACAATTAAGATTAACACAATTAAGATTAAGGACCAGTTTCACAAGTGTCGGTTAACTTTTAATCTTAGATTAACTCACTCTTCGTCTTTTTCTAAGGGGGACGTTAGAAGGAGGCAAAGAGTGAGTTAATCTAAGATTAAAAGTTAACCGACACTTGTGAAACTGGGTCTAAATATAAGATCTATAGGCGTTTAGTGTTAAAAGTGCTACCAGAAACCATCGTCAAATTAAGGCCCCAAGGTTATCGGAATCTTGTCATTGTTATTAAGTACATATCAAGTTCGAAACGTCGATTATTTTTCCCAATTTCATCCTTCTCAGTTTTGCCCAACGCTATTCATCCTGAAAATTGTCCAAATTTATCTTTATTTTTTTTAATTAAAAATTAAGTAAGATGTTTTACAATTTCATCCAACCCGGAGAAATAATGTCCAAATTGGAAACCGGACAAAAGCCTTCAAAATCCAGAGCTTTTACGGAAAAACGGCACGTTGATTGGCTACCGCATGATTTCTCGCCACGTGACCAGCGTTTCCGCGTTTTGTGCGCAGTAGTTCTGAAGAGTTGAAGAATGCAGGAGCCCATCAACAGTCGAGAGAGTAGCGTCAGAACTTGAACACGTGGTGTTACTGGTGCTATATATGTAGGTTAGATGAGAAACGAATGAACGGGAAAGCAAGTAGTGTATTTCTGTAACTATTTCTGCGTTTATTTCAGCGAACATGACATACATATTTTAATTCCTATATTTGATAACTACGTTTTTACAATAGAAAATAACAGCAATAAAATGTGCGGAATAGCGACATTAATTCTTAGAGAGGAGCGATTCGAGGTTGAAAAGCAAAAATTGATGAACAAGTGTCAGTATTTTGCTGCGCTTTGGTCCGCGAACTTCATTGAACATGGACAAACAGAACACGTTATAAATAACTATGATATTTCCCGGATTTCGCTACAGGTAAGCAAATTTTAATTCTTGTCTGTGTTTACAACTGTGAAGTCGTTTCTTGAACGTATAAAACATTGTTTTTTTTGTTTCTTGTGTAAAAAATTGTTATATCAAAATTCTTAACAAAATGCATGTTTTTAATAAACAAATAGGCTGTTCGTCCGAAAACGTTTATATGCTTCGATTTAGATAAAACTTTGTGAACAGGTTTTTTTTACATAAAAAAGACATTCCAAAAGGATTTTTTGCGACTCCAAAGTTTAGCAACTTTTTTAACATTTTTAATTTGCTGCCTCCGCGCATACACTTTCTACGCGAAACGAGATGCCACATGGGTTTACAACTTTCCACGCGTGGAAAGTTCACGCATGTATTTTGAAGGCACACCACGTGTCTAGTTTAACAATAGTGGAGCCCCTTGCAGAGGGCGGAACCTACTGTCTCCACGCATACACTTTCCACGCGAAACGAGGTGCCACATGGATTTACAACTTTCCACGCGTAGAAAGCCCACGCATGTACTTTGAAGGCACATTATGTGTCTAGTTTAACAATAGCGGAGCACCCCGCAGGGGGCGGAACCTACTGCCTCCACGCATACACTTATCACGCGAGACGAGTTGTCATATGGGTTTACAACGTTTCTGATTTTTTGAAGTTTCGCCAATGATGTTTATGTTATGACTTTGACGGGTATGACTTTACACTGTTGGAAAATTTGTGTTAAATATAACATAAATCACATGTCCAAAACGGTCCACTCAAATTTTTGTGTTAATTTAACATAATATGGATGTGTTAAGTGGTAACACTGATATTATGTTAAAATATTTCAACAGAAAAGAAATGTAATTCTGATCGTAATTTGAAGTTAATTATGTGTACAATTAACATAACTTTTATGTTGAAGTTGAGATTGTAAGATAAAATCAACCCTCTATTTCTGTAAATTTTTATTCCTACTTCTTTTATAGAGTAAAATCAACATTCTTTTTCTGTAAATTTTAACACATTTAATAGATACGTTCAAATTGTGTTACTTTAACATATTTTTTAAGTTATATTAATTATTTTACATTTTAAATTTGTAAAATTCAATTAACATAGCAGACATATGTTAAATCTACACACGTATGTGTTGATTATTTTACACAAAAATTTTAACAAGGACTTTTTTTAACACACAGGACCTCTGTTTTCAACAGTGTATGGTTGTTTACATTACTTAAGAGCTGTTTTGATTTGTGATATACTGATTGTGAGTTAGTTCACTCACGACAAGAGCTGTGTGCAAACGTGTTTCTCGGATAAGCATTTAAAATGACTGTACAATAATACATTGGACATAAGAAAAAAAATGTGAAATAATATTTAAAAAGCTAAACTTTGGAGTCGCAAAAAATCCTTTTGGTATATGTCTTTTTTATCTAAAAGAAACTTGTTTACTAAAGTTTGACCTAAATCTGAGCATGGACGTTTTCGGAAGTTTCGTCAACAAATATATATAGAAATTGCATTAGATTTTATCAGCATGAATAATCTTATTGTATACATTGTACACAAAATAGAGACATAATAATTTTGTAGGATTTCATTAATTGGATTCACGACATTCACGAGGATAGAATTGTATTTTATCTTGCGCCAATTTGTAAAATTGAAGAGCTTCATCGTCTCTTGGGTCTGTTGAAATTAAGCGTTCTATTTGGAGCAGATAAGTTAGTAAATCCTACAACCTACAGGATTGAAAGAGACTTCTTGTCACCAAATTTTGCCATTAAAATTTGGTTACTGGCACCAGAATTGAATATTGTGCTACGAGATCTTTTTTTGGCTGTTTGTTTAGATCGTTTTGATGAACTGCCACTCGATTCAATTTGTAAGTTGTCGAGAGAAAATTTTTTGAAGTTAATTGGAAACATTAATGTAAAAGCTACAAAGTCTTATTTGCGAAAAATCACACACCAGTGGATGAACCATCATCAAGTGAGTATGTTATATTCAAAAATAACATTTAGAATAATATACTGTTAGAAATAGACAGAATTGTTAACCTTTATCTCTAATATATTGCAACTAAAATGGAGGTTTCTAGCTCCAAGGTATACATATACATATATCTCCCACATATTTATTTTAGTATTTATGCATAAAAGGGCCCCTTTTATGCATAAATACCTTCATGTTGTTTTCTCATCATGCTATTATATTCTATTATACATTAATGCATTACAATTCTAATAATAAAATTTCTCTTTTACAGGGTTTTACAGTATCTTTAGAAAATATAAAGAGCAAAGAAGCAAAAATTTTACACGGTATTGCATCTTGTGAACATAATAACCGTGAACAATATGTTCATTGCTGGGATGGTAATAATTTTTTTGAGCTAACTTCATTCGAATATCCTCCAGAAATTATTAAACGTTGTTCCCGCCTTGGTAGAACTCTTGAAGGAATGCAAATCACTGCCAGAAGTATGCATAGTTTGTTTTTTATTATATCCTATCTAAAATAGTTTTGTCGTATTTACTTAATTATTATTTTATATGATCATTTTTTTAAGGATACGATTTATATCTTTGTGGCGGAGAATATGGTATTGGTTCAGGAAAAATGAACAAAAATATATGGCGTTATTCTTTGATATCTAAGAGATGGTTTCGTGAGACAGAGTAAATATGTTAACAATTAGATAAATTATAAGAATAATAAGTGGATAAGTAATTGAATACATAAAATGTTATGTCTGTTAAAATTGTTTACAAACATTTTAGAATGCCAGTTGAGAGAAGACATATGATTGTTGTGTGTTTGAAAAACAAATTGCTGCTTGTAGGCGGTGTGGGACGGGATAAACAAAAACTGAAGACTGTTGATATCTATAATATCCATACAGGTGATTTTAATTGTGCAACCTACACATACAATGTGCATTTCATTAACATCATGTGCAATACATACATGTACCAATTTACCTATAAGTATATATGTATACACAGTAAAAAATTTTGTGTATTTTTGTTAAAAAAGGTCCATTACAATTTTTGTGTAAATAATTAACACATACATGTGTAGATTTAACGTATGCTTGCTACGTTAATTGAACTTAACAAATTTAAAATATAAAATTATTAAAATAATTTAAAAAATATGTTAAAGTAACACAATTTAAACGTATTTACTAAATGTGTTAAAATTTACAGAAAAAAGTGTTGATTTTACTCTATAACAGAAGTGGGAATAAAAATTTACAGAAAAAGAGTGTTGATTTTATCTTATAATCTTAACTTCAACATAAAAGTTATGTTAACTGTACACATAATTAACCTCAAATTACAATCAGACTCACATTTCCTTTCTGTTAAAATATTTTAACATATAGTATCGGTGTTATCATTTAACTTAACACATCTATGTTAAATTAACACAAAAATTTGAGTGGACCGTTTGGGACAGAAATTTATGTTATGTTTAACACAAATTTTCAAACTGTGTATAATAATTTTTTAACAGAGATTAGTATATAGTTCGTTTCCAAAAGTTTCAGAATTGCTAATTATTTAGAAAAGTATTGGTTTATTACGAAAATGTTTTAAACAAAAATGATATCGTTTATAAAGATCTGTTAGCTGGTGATATGTATTTGACCTTTGGATTACTTGAATAGCCCCGTCAAGATTAACATAAAAATTTTAAATAAGAATCTCTATATTTCTTATTGTTCATTTATGTAGCTGAAGTCGTAACATTTTAAAAGAAACCTTTTTTTGATAAAAACTTCCGAGCTATAAGTCTTCAAAGTTTAAGTATCGCCAGCTTTAACATTACACAAAGTGTACCACGTGGAGGTTTCTTTGTTGGATTTTTACACCCCTTGGGAATGTGCGTATGTGTATGTACGCGTGTTTGCACGTGTACGTGCATGCGTGTGTGCGCGCTTTCGCTCGTGTTTGTAAATGGTTATGGATATCCATTCATTATTTTATAAAATGTACAAATTGATGCTGTTCTGCTACTTGACATTGGAAAGTAGGGTAAAACGGAACCTACAAACAGGGACGATTAAAAAAAAAGTAATTAAATATTTTAAATTTTATTGTACTAGAAATTTTGAGAAACGTTTTAAATACATTTTACGTTCGCTTGAAAAACAGTCAAATAGGACATCAATTTAAACATTTAATAAAATAATGAGCATTCATAACTATCTACAAATACAGGCGAGAGTGTGCACGCGCGCGCACGCCCACACACACACACACACACACACACACACACAAGGGGTGTAAACCCACTAAAGCAACCTGCACGTGGTATATCTCGGGTAATGCTAATGCCGCCTGTAATTTAACTTTGAAGACTCATAACTCGAAAAGTTCTCATTTAGATTCAGCGACTCAAAAAACTCTCAGAAATCATCTTTGTAATAATTTTATTAACTCTTTTGTCAAAAGCATTTTTAACCCATAAGCATTCTTTTTTGCCTAACAGCTAAAGGGTTAAAAATATTGTTTGGTCTATTTAACTAACTTAGTTGATATTACTTAATATTTATTTAATACTTAAACTAAAGGTTTATTTTTTAAATTTGTTTAAACATTAAGACTGCATTTAAAAATGTAAATTTTACAATATTTAATTAACCCAACTCACTGCAACTCTATAATTACTTAAATAAACTCAAGAGTATTTATAAATAAAGAAACTATGTTTCAAAATTAATTATCATTGTTAATGATATAAACTTAAAATTTATTATTTAAGAGCTTTAAAATAGGTACCATCCTTGTTTATTCAATATGCAAGAGTTAGCCCTGCCAATTTTTTTCCTGCTTTATCAGTTTTCTTGCCTCCTCCAACATTTTAAGCGTTATCTTTATCGGTTAAAAAAGATTTTATTATATTTTTTGTATTTGTACAATGCATAGGTACGTGGACCTCAGGTGCGGAGTTACCTTATGGCTTTACCAGTGTTCCTGAACATACTATTTTTAATGATATGTTAATTATATCTCAATTTCATCCCCGATTTCATCAGTTTATCGATATCTATTTTCCTGATGAAAATGTATGGAAAGTCGAATATTCTGAAATATTTGTATCTGAACCATCTGCCGATGTGCCAGTTTTGACGCTTCAAACTATGCCATGTTACATTGGTAAATATTACAATTATCAGTTGAGGTGGAGGAAACTTAAAGTTCACATTAGTATATTTTGCAGATATTGTTGACCGAGAGAAGTTAGTTTTAAGAACTATCACAGACACGTGCAACATGGAAGGTTGTAATCATATAATGAAGACTTTACCTTGCTCAATCAATAGAGGGAGAAATCAGAAAGCATTCTTCGCTCTAAGGCCTCTAAGTCCATTCTTTCGCGAGTATGGCGAACCAACTGCACTATTATGTATGGATCACGTAATACGCGACTCAAGTCCGTTACATTTGCATAGTATTCCTATTCGGGATCCAAAAAAGTTCAGTTCTTTGATCTTAACCAAGAACTCAGGTAGAAGATTTTTTAATCTACTACATCCAGCTCACTTGCACTCGACAAACGTGAATTATATTTGATTTGTATGATTGATTAAATATCTATTTAAAGATTCGATATGTTTGTAAGATAGAAAGAGGAGGAGAGACATTGATCTAAATAAAAATCCAGTAAATCTGTTTTTCAACGTGGAAGCCACTTTCAATTTTATAAATGGAACATCCCCATTTTTGACGATAGAATTTTGTAGCTGATGTTGAGACATTTCCAAAGACCTATAATAGTCAATATTTTTGTTGAAAACTTGCGAAGATGTGATCGTATGACATCACAAAATACACGATATCATATCTCCTCAAGTTCTCAACAATACTATTAATTATTATAGACCTTTGGAAACGTCTCAACATCAACTACAAAATTCTGTAAAAATAGAGTATTTCATTAAAAAATTTTAAAGGTGACTTTTACGTGACTGTAAACAATAGACTTTTTTGGAAATCGATTTCATCATTATTTGTCCCTCTCCAGACCATACACATTTTGTCATTTTCTTCTAAAATTGAAAAGAATAAAAATGTTGGGAGTAGGTGTTTAGAAATAAGAGTAGGATATTCTAAACCTTGTAGGTATATTCAGATAAATATCATTTTTGATGATATTTATCTAAATCTTTATTTTTATTCATCGTGATGTTCTATTGGTTGTCATATCGTTCAAATTTTTACAAATACTAAATAATTACAAATAAAAAGTACAAGGGAAAAACGATCACAGTCTACTTCTTGTCGAAATTGATCTGGTCATGCTATCTTGTGACATTTTCAACGAACTTTTATCATTTTTATCTGTTTTGTTTAAGAACAGTTACAATTCATTGGAAATAAGGCCGAAAGATATACCGTGCTGAGAAAAAAATCTTCATAATTCACGCGCTTGTGGGAAAAAACCATCAGAGTCCATGCAATGTAAACACTAAGGCTTCGTTCCGATATTCACTAAATTCTGTACTAATTTTTTCAATAGTATCCTAAGATATCTGATGTCTTGAAACTTAAATTTGCGTTTTTCTCGAAATGAATCCGGATGGATATTGATCGTTTTTCCCCTGTATCCTTCAAATGCTTTCTGTATGTAATATTTATATAAAATAAATATTCTATTATCTACATGTTTTCTTCTTCTTTTTTATTGGACCACAGAACCTGAATCGGGTTTTTTGGATAAGGCAATATTATATGTACTGTGGCTTTCTATTCGTTACAATTGCAATTTTTATGGGAAGAGAATGTGTGGCCCTTAATTCAATTTCCACTTTGCGAGACTAATTTTTGTTTTGAAACTGATTTATCGTTATTGTTTGATAGTTATCTGCCTTCAAAAAATGATCAGTGATCGCGTTCCTCAGTTGGGAATCTTGCGATGATATATTTCACACGCAAATGTCCAACCCTATTCTATACTATATTAGAATCTTTTCTTTATTAGCCTACAGAGGACCGTGACTCCAAAGAAGGACTTTGAAATCGAACTCTAAAATTCGGTACCAATACATGAGAACTTATAAATAATTTATAGCCGCGCAATTCGTATTTCGTTAACGCTGAATTGCGGAAGCTTTCCATCGAATTGCGGCATATTTCTTAGATTCCGCGCTAAAGCTCGAAAAACCAAGCCTTGGAAGACAACATTTTCTAACATAGGCAAACACTCTCCTTTGTCTCGGGTTCCTCAGCCAAAAAGCGCGTGAGGTAAAGTACTCGAGACAAAGCGACAGCCGGTCGCAATTAACAGATTACCGGCGCGACCTCGAAATCAGCTGAGTCCTCTTAGGCCTTAGACAAAGGGGCCAAAACAGCTTATCTTTGCCTTTGATTCATTTATTATTAGCAGGACGTGAATGTTCAGAAATATTCGCGAACTTTGCGAGTATATTCCCAGTTCTTCGCGCGCGCGATGCATTCGATCTTACAAAAGAGCACTCTGCCAAAGTATAACGTAGCACACAAAATACAAGAAAGTCATAAAGTAAATTACAAATTACAATTGCTTTTAGACATTTATATAATTTATATCGACGAAAAATGCGTATTTCTTGATAAAAAGCGAAATCATTTTTGAGATATTATTTGTTCGACACAAATGTTCTAGAATATTATTAGTACTGTGTCGAGTCGCTCTGAGCAGAGAGAATCCTGAGAGAGCCGCTATCCCGGTCTTTTTCGTGGGACCGTCGAAAGCGGTCAAAAGCCCCAGTACACTACCGCCAGTATACATCCATTTTCGAAACTGGTATTAAGTAGCCACGTTAATTTTCCGACACTGCTGATAAAACATCATTTTTTTGGTGCACGTCCGCGCTACATCTGTAAATGTATTGATGTTATACGTATATAATACTACATTTGCAAATGTAGCACGGACGCGCAACAAAATAATGTTTTATAGGCAGTGTCGGAAAATAAACGTGGCTACGTAGCACTAATTTCGAAAATGGATCAATGAATGTATTGTGGCGGTAGCGTAAAGAAGTTTTCGACGGTCCCACGAAAAAGGCCAAAACTCTCTCAGGCTTCTTTCTGATGCAGGCTAAAGACGATGCACGCACAGAGAAGCGTAATCAACCAAAATCACTATCGAGAGTTTTACAATGGCGGTCTATTCGTTTTTGAAGATTCTCGATTGTAATTGGCTGAGAATCAATTTAATATTTATATCTTACATGTATCGATAAATATTAACTAATTTTATATATTTATATTCGTTAAATATCTAATAGCCCTCTCTCCCTCTCTCTCTTTTTCTCTTTCACACTTCCCAGACAGCACAATGTCCAAAATCGGGACATAAGACGTCTTTTAGCTATTTTTTCGTAAAACATCTAAAAAAATTGTTTAAAAAATGTCTTTTAGACAAATGTCTCGCTTTTGTACGTGCTGTCTGGGTTATTTCAAATAAAAGATATGTATCTCCTATCAATTTAAAAATCTGAATACGAGACAATAGGCCTTTATAAAAAATTTTTTAAGCAAAACGAATAATATTTGAGAAATAAGCAATAGAGAATGTTTTATAATTTTTAAGTATCTTGACGACGACGGTTTATCGTCTTTTATATATGGTATGCGCGATCACCGCGCTGCAAGAACGATCGCGACGAAATTTTTACAAACGATACAATTTAATGTTAATTTTCTATAAAGTTAGATTAGGAGCACATACAAATAAATTTAAAACATTTGTAAACGTAATTACGTGAACGAGCAAATTACGTGTTTGTTTTTGGACGAAAAACGGAATTGTGTTCATACATACACACACGTTTGAGCTTGTTAATTCGCACTATCGACGTTCATACGTTCATATTCATTTTGAGGCAAGCTCGCTCCCGCGTTTGCGATCGTTCGCGATCGTTCGCGATCGCGACAAGTAAAGTGAGAACGCCAAACGCGCGATTATTCTCTTTAATTACTCAATAGATAATTAATTCTCGTGCTTAATGAGAGGTTCGAGCTATTCACCGAAACGTCTTTCCACGCGATTCACTCATTTGAAGTAGAAATCGAAACGGAGGCAAAGAGACACGAATCCCGAGGTTATCGCCTACTCATTGCGCGACACGCGGGACAAGGATTAAAGATGTATTCGAATCATTTGTCTCTCATGCACAATTCACTTACCGATCACGGCACATTGCAGGAGACCCGTCAAATCACAGCCGGGAGGAGTGGGAGGGTGCTACGTACGGGCCGTATACGGGCGTCCAGCACGGCACTCGGCGTTGCATTTCGGCCATCCCACTCATAGTCGACACAGAAGAAACAGAATACAAAATATTCAGCGTACTACATTCAGCTTGCAACACACACACACACACACACACACACACACAC
>NW_020226273.1:38339-45852 GCF_003070985.1 Temnothorax curvispinosus | reverse complement strand
CACACACACACACACACACACACTCTGTAACCGGAGGATTTCTTTTTGTTCACGAGAAAGAAATTACTCACGAGCGACAACGTCTCACCGCGACCCGCGACTCATCGTACCGATGTTCAACGAGTAACGTATTACTTGCGCGCGCGCCGCGCGGCGATGAGTTGAGCCGGGAGCTCCCGAATCCGGCCGAATCACGTTCGGCCGCTCTCGCCGCCCGCCGCCGCGCGCCGACGCGGCACGCGGCACTCGGCACTCTCGGCAGTCACGTGTCGTCAGTGTCGTCACGATGCCGCGACCGTTGAATGAATCCGCCAATTTCGGAGCAGCGTACGTTCAAAGTCGGCGCGCGGACGATTGTTTCCATCGGCGAGACGGCATTGCTACTTGTTTTCGTCGACGCTCGGGATACTGTTTACCCGCGGATATTACTCAATCATTCTCCCGATGAATTTCGGACAGGTGTGAAGTGTTTGTGCTCCGTGCCGTGGGTGCTGTTATTCGGAACGCGCGCTCGTTCGTGCGATTGGCATTCCTGGTGTATCAAGTGTCGTGAATGAATTAATGTGTCGCGCGAATCGCTCGCTCGAGGCGGAGATTTCGAGGCGAAGCAGGTACCTCTGGTACGGCAATTGTGAGTTGTGAGTGATTTGCAGTTTGTCATATTCGCGGGCGATAATCGCTCGTCCCCCGCCCCGGGCCGCCATATGTCTGGACTATCGAATGTGTGCATGGCAGACAACGTGAAATCGTATCGTGATTCAAGTAAGTGATTCAAGTAATAGCACTCTGTGATACAACATACAACGCTCGTTCATGAATATTTCTTATTTTCGTAACTCGTGTATTTCGTGCCACGTAATCGCGACTCGCCTCGTTGTGCAAAGCATGCATTAATAGTATTTACACTACTTACATTCGCGAGATTTACGTGCTCGATAGTCTCGATACCGTAATGTGCGTACGACATTTAATCTTATTAATTGTGGTTTTGTTTAATCAACTGCGTGTCTTTACTAACCGTCCACTTGATTCGCGTAGTATATTTCGCGTCAAGATCTTCCAACATTTCATCGCCATTAACGCGACTGCAACGCAGTGAAACGCGGCAATCGGCGTCGCGACTCCTTCAAATTAACGCGAAAAATCTATGTTATCTGCTTTTATATTACAGAGTAAAGTACTTCCTTCCCATGAGTACGACCTTGGCGAGGTGGGAAGGCCCAGTACCCAGTACGAAAATTTTACCCAAGCAAAACTCTTGTTCTGCTTGGATAAAAATCTAAAGACGGGGAAGCTAACGTACCCTCGTCCGCCGATTTAATTGAATGAACGAACCGCAGCCGGTTCGTCGCGTTTGCTTCGGGAGTGCCGTTCAACGTTCAAGTAATCGGACTGAAAGACTTTTTTAAACGGGAGTGCCGTACAGTATCGCGCGAGAAAGACTTTTACTGAAATTAGTCCGCGCGCGATTGTAGTTTGTTATCCGCGAGTGTTTCTCGCGAGTGTCCTGTGCGGTGAGAGGAGAAGGCCTGAGAGGAGCAGGAGGTCTGGGAGAGACATCGGGCCCTGGCGGAGCAATCTTGGGGTAAGTATCATATCTCTTATAAAATTAATAATTTATTTTTATTTATTCGAATTGTTTTATCACGATAAATTAGAAGTAATTAGAGACAGAAAAATTATTTAATATTTTACTCTACTAAAGATCTTTTTCAGTAAATAGATAATTGCATTGCTAAATATTTCATTGAAAGACGAATTAGAGACGCGTAAGAATTAACTTTTGAAATGTTGATATAATTTTGAGCGTTTCTTTAACTTAAATCTTATGTTTGTATGTTACAGTATCACCGTAGCTATAATACGTAACTGCATAACTCCACCCGTTGCGCATCGGATCGGTGAGTCAATGAGAAATTTTTTTATTGAGGTATTGAGCGAATCTACGAATAATCAAATATATAGAGAAAAAATATATCTTGGTCATGTCAAATTACAATAATTAATACTATAAAAATATTACATATATTTCGTAGATCCGTTGCCTTAAAATGGATGGGTTAAAATTGATTATGGCATATATTTAATCTTGATATCACTTATTTATCAATATATTGTGCGATTGTGCTCGAGGAAATACTCGCACACTTTGCATGCACGGAGCTCGCAAAGAGCTCATAATCGTTTATTGAGTTATGTTGGCGAACTGCCGCGTTCTATTATAAATAACTTTTGAATACAATTTTTAAGTACATAAGAAAATAAATTTTTAAAATTTTGTTACGTAGATCAATTGTATTTACAGTTAGAGTAACAAATATTTGAGAAATGCAAGAAAGAGAAACAAGAAATGAAATAATAATTTAATAATTAAAGTCATGATTTTTTGAATATATTGTAGTCAATAAATGTTTATTTAGATTTTTTTAAAAAGTTTTTTTTGCGACATTATTTTCTTAAACAAAAAAGATATCGTGTTAGATGTAAGAAAAGAATTTGTAGATAAGGAAAAATTGTGAATTAGTTAGGATGTTTTATTTATACCTATTTATTCTTTTCATATGTTTATCCAAGATTAAATATAATATAAATTGATGCAAGAAAGCAAAATATAGATAATTAGTATTGCATAAAGAAAAGCGTGCAATATGCATAAATTATACATAAATAAAAAAGGTAAAAAATATTTTGGTTTTATTATGCAATTTGTTTGATAGAAAACTTGATAATTAATTGTTATTAATTGCTCAAATTTATTTTAACAAAGCATCGATTTTGTGTAACCTATCCATCTATTTTTGATTGAGAAAATGGCTTTACGCCAGTCAAGTAATATATGACGCGAAATTCTAAATATTCTATCGAGAAACACTGAGTCCCACGAAAAAGACCGGGATGGTCTCTCTCAGGTTTCTCTCTGCTCTGACAAGCCGAATTTCAAAAGAAACCTGCGTATCTTCGTTAGTTTAAATTTTCAAGCCTTGTAAATCACTGAAAGCTTTGAATCTACTTATATAAGGAACCGCTTTGGAAGTCAATTTCAAAAATATTACTTCTGTGTTAATTTTTATCGAAGGACAAAGTTTTATAAGTACTATGGGCTTAGCCCTTCATTATCTTTGAAAGGGCAAATTGCAAAATGTAAAGCTTATCTAAAGAGCTTTGCCAATTCGAAAGAAAGCGCTCGATCTACAATCAAGATTGCGAAATTAAATATAAATCACGATTTTATTGAGTGACAAAGCTCGGGCACGCCAAATGCATGATGCTCTATCAGGCCCCTCTTACTATAAAAACCCACAGAACTTGCGGCTAGTTGCCTTTTGTCAGTTATCATTCAAGAGTGAATCGTCGATTCGGCAATGGTCACTTCGGAAACGGATAGTCAGACATGGCGAGCGCGCGAAAGAATATCAATAGCGATATTTAAAACGTCCGCGTTTCCGCAGTTTCGGTCAAAATTCAAATGTGTTGTAAATTATGTTGTTCTTTAATTTGTTTATTATTTTGGTTGTTTAAATAAAGTGTCGTGTTGCTTCAGTGCTTCGGTGTCAGAGGTCTCTCACCCATTTTCGCCTTCCTCACTCACACGTGCGAACATCATTCTTTTCTAGCATTTTGTTTTGTTCGCGCTCATTTGCTTGTTCTGACTTCACCTGTAGAATCTCTTGATATGATGGTCATCGATATAGGATTACCACCAGACTACTAGATAATCGTTTTGACCCTGAGACAAAAAAAGAAACAAATTAATGTGTATCAAAAGTGTTTTATTATAAAAATTTTTAAAAAAGTTGGAAAAAGTGAAAAATATTACAAGATAAAAAATGACAAAATAATTAAAAAATAAAATAAAATTGTATAAATAAATAATAGTATGTTGGAAAAATTATATGTATATATATAGACATATATGTATACAGTAACTAATATAAGGCTGTCAAAGACCTAAGCTCGGATCGCATGGCTTTTGATTCTAATTGTTCGTATACCGTTACGATCCTATTTCTCTTATTATTATTATTATTCACGTCGCCTGAGAAAGACGTCTCAAAACTATTATTAACCGGCTATTGCGATAAATATTACCACATGCCTCGGTGGTCGAATTGGTATGACGCCCTACACGGAATGAGGGAGGTTCCAGGTTCAAACCCTGGCTGAGGTAATATTTTTCGCAATAAATTTTCTTTACAGTTATTAGATAATTAAATCGAGTCGATTTAATTCCGGGGAGGGAAGGGTTTTTAATTCTAACAATTACTGTGTTTTAAGTCCGAAAAGAAATCGGCGCGCAGTATGTTGAAAAAATTATATGTATATATATAGACATATATGTATACAGTAACTAATATAAGGCTGTCAAAGACCTAAGCTCGGATCGCATGGCTTTTGATTCTAATTGTTCAAATAAATAATAATTATAATTAAACAATAATTATGAAACGCTCTTGACTGATTATATTCTCATGGATCTATTAAGAATTTTGTAGTCATCACAGACAATAACCACTAAACACTCACTAAACTATACTTTCTCTATTAAATGTAACTATTATATGTAACAAAGTATATAATATCGAGTTCTCGAGTACGAGAACATCGAGTATTTATTCCAATTTCATTCTTCTTAGTTTTTTCGCTTTGAAAATTGTCCAAATTTTTATATATTTTTTAAATTAAAAATTAAGTAAAACGTTTTACAATTTCATGCAATTAACCCATAAAGAAATATTGACTAAATCATAACCTGGACATAAGCCTTCAAAATTCAGAGTCCTTTACGAAAAAACGGCACGTTAATTGGCTACCGCATCGCTCCTTGCCGAGCTGCAAGCAGCAAGCGATTCCGCATCCTGTGTGCACTGTGTCCAGAAGTGCTGAGGATCAAGTTGAGAGTGCAAGATCCCAAGAGTCGAGAGAGTAGAGTCAGTAGTTGAACACGTGGTGCAATGTAGGTTATAGATGAGAGACGAATGAATGAAAAGCAAGTAATTCAATTGTGTAAGGTTTCTCAAGTCTGGTAGCCTGGTATTATCACAAGTATAATTATACATACTGTGTTATAACTGATAAAGTGAGCAAGAGAAAAAATAAAAGTGTAAGTATTGTACTTAATAAATCTAATTTTATTAAAATTGAATGTGAATTTATATTATCATTTAATACTGAAATGAGAATATATATAGAGAATACATATATAACCTCCACTATAAATCATTAAATTAATATTGATAAATATATTTAAATTATTTAGAAAATGCGATATTGTGAAGCTGTGAATTGTCGCAATTCAAGTCAGAAAGACTTCAAAATGTGCCATTAATTATTTATATAAAAACCTTTAAATTTATAAAAAAAATTACTTATTGCATTATTTACTGGATTTATTAACTTTTTGTGATAAATTAAATTTATCAGTATTAATTGTTTGTTACTATTTACTTAATTTCTTAATTTACGGAATTTATTTCATTTAATTAAGATTTATTTATTTACTTTAATTTAATTGAAATAATTCTCCAATTAGAATTGAATTTATGTAGACATATTTTCGATACAGTTATTTTGTTCTATTAAAAAATGGCGCGTAATGCCTGCCGTCACTTCCGCTATCCCATTATAATGGCGGATTTGTCCCATCCCTCACTGGCTGGATTCGGGGAGCGCACTATTAGCGCTATTTGCTTATTCTATCTTTGTTTTACACCTGATAAGCAATAAAGATAGAATAATGCAATAGCGCTAATAGCGCGTTCTCCGAACGCAGCCACTAGAGAATCCCTACACTTAAGACGGTCACTGCGACGCAACTCTATCTGTAATATTCCATTCGTTCAAAGTAAAGATACTTTAATAAGGGATGGGACAAAGCCGCCATTAATGGGAGCGGAAGTGACGGCAGGCATTACGCGTCATTTTTGAATAAAACAAAATAACTGTATCAAAAATATGTCTACATAAATTCAATTCTAATTGGAGAATTATTTCAATTAAATTAAAGTAAATAAATAAATCTTAATTAAATGAAATAAATTCCGTAAATTAAGAAATTAAGTAAATAGTAACAAACAATTAATACTGATAAATTTAATTTATCACAAAAAGTTAATAAATGCAGTAAATAATCCAATAAATAATTTTTTTGATAAATTTAAGAGTTTTTATATAAATTTAGCAAATTTGTAAATTTAATAAATTAAAAAGAAAACAGAACAATTTTGAAAATCATTTTTATACTAAAAATGTGTTGAAGCGATAGTCTGAGCTTATATTTATCAATATTATAGTTAATTTGATGATTTACAGTTGAGGTTATGTATTCTCTATATATATATTCTCATTTCAGTATTAAATAATAATATAAAATCACATTCAATTTTAATGAAATTGGATTTATTAAGTACAATGCTTACACTTTTATTTTTTTTCTTGCTCACTTCAGTTATGACACAGTATGTACAGTTATACCGTGGTCATATGTCATAAATTGACATATACTATACACTATATCACCGACGAGATACTATTAAAGACCGACAACCCTGGGGTAAATTTTCGTGACTGCCCGGGGGCCCGGTGGTAATTGAAGAATACTGACATTATCGACTGTTTTGGCTATTCGATTATTCCAAAGAAGGGAGTTTTACCTTATATAATCACTGTTTTATCATCAGAAATGTACAAATCTTTTATAATTTTTTCAATATTTGTATCTTTTTATATCTTTTTGATGTAATTGACAATTATATATATG
The DNA here is from genome assembly GCF_003070985.1 of Temnothorax curvispinosus. NCBI lineage: Eukaryota > Metazoa > Arthropoda > Insecta > Hymenoptera > Formicidae > Temnothorax > Temnothorax curvispinosus. Next base: position 39,095 of record NW_020226273.1, on the reverse strand, counting down.
AAAATACTTTACAATAAATATATATAAAGGAATAATATATATATATATATATATATATATATATATATATATACCGGGTGTAACAAAAAGGTCGGGACCTTGGATTATCTCGGAAAGTTGACGTTTTCGGAAGAAATGTTTTATACAAAAGTTGTTTGGATCGAAGGGGCACATAAGATGGTGCCATTGGTTTCACCTTGGATGATCGTTTAAAGCTCACTCACCTTTAATTTCTTAAATAGAAATCCCTATTTTTCAATGCATATTCTTGTAGCTAATCTCGAGAGCTTTTCAAAACACTATAATAAAGTATTTTTTCATTAAGAACTTTTGGAATTATAATGCTTGAAAGTTCTAGTATTTTGACATAAAATACAAAATATCTTGTAAAAAATTAAGTTTTCGGTAATGTTACCTTAACACTTTTATGCACAGAATAATGAGACGAATCAATTGGTATAAAAAAAGGCATATTTCCTTTAAGAAAAAATATGTAATTTGCAACACGCATCTGCATACTTTTTCTTAAAAGCAACTATGTCTTTTTTATATAGATATATAAAATAGAATCATTTATTTACTTCAGTTTAAAATGCCAAGAAGGAAACAATTGCTTTTATGAAACATGTATATCAATTGCTAGTTTAGTGTTAAATTATTTTATTATTTTATTATTGCACAAGGTATTGCAAGGCATAAAAACAGTGATTGCCACTTTTTCCATAAGATTCGATATATACATTATGTATGTATGTA
>NW_020226273.1:0-38329 GCF_003070985.1 Temnothorax curvispinosus | reverse complement strand
TACATACATACATAATGTATATATCGAATCTTATGGAAAAAGTGGCAATCACTGTTTTTATGCCTTGCAATACCTTGTGCAATAATAAAATAATAAAATAATTTAACACTAAACTAGCAATTGATATACATGTTTCATAAAAGCAATTGTTTCCTTCTTGGCATTTTAAACTGAAGTAAATAAATGATTCTATTTTATATATCTATATAAAAAAGACATAGTTGCTTTTAAGAAAAAGTATGCAGATGCGTGTTGCAAATTACATATTTTTTCTTAAAGGAAATATGCCTTTTTTTATACCAATTGATTCGTCTCATTATTCTGTGCATAAAAGTGTTAAGGTAACATTACCGAAAACTTAATTTTTTACAAGATATTTTGTATTTTATGTCAAAATACTAGAACTTTCAAGCATTATAATTCCAAAAGTTCTTAATGAAAAAATACTTTATTATAGTGTTTTGAAAAGCTCTCGAGATTAGCTACAAGAATATGCATTGAAAAATAGGGATTTCCATTTAAGAAATTAAAGGTGAGTGAGCTTTAAACGATCATCCAAGGTGAAACCAATGGCACCATCTTATGTGCCCCTTCGATCCAAACAACTTTTGTATAAAACATTTCTTCCGAAAACGTCAACTTTCCGAGATAATCCAGGGTCCCGACCTTTTTGTTACACCCGGTATATATATATATATACCGTATATATATATATACATATATTATTCCTTTATATATATTTATTGTAAAGTATTTTCATATATATAATTGTCAATTACATCAAAAAGATATAAAAAGATACAAATATTGAAAAAATTATAAAAGATTTGTACATTTCTGATGATAAAACAGTGATTATATAAGGTAAAACTCCCTTCTTTGGAATAATCGAATAGCCAAAACAGTCGATAATGTCAGTATTCTTCAATTACCACCGGGCCCCCGGGCAGTCACGAAAATTTACCCCAGGGTTGTCGGTCTTTAATAGTATCTCGTCGGTGACTATATTTACTAAAATATACTCAAAGCGGAAATATCCCATTAATGGCGGACGACCAATCCGCATCCTACAGCCTCGGTGTCCTATTTCTCATTAAAGGATCCCTAGTCCAAAGCGTGAAGGCTTGCCCTCTACCCAGTCTAATAATCCTTGCTTATTTATTTTTGTGTACGTCGACTCACTACATCGCAACTTAACCGACTTCTATTTAACGCTATTCTAAATCTTACAATTGTTTCTGCGTTTACATCAGCGAGCATATTTAAATGCATATATTTATCTAATTGATAACACGTGCGGTTTTGACAATGGAAAGTAACAGCAAAGAGGGAAACAGTGGAAAACCACGCGAAACAGTGACGTTGGTTCTCAAAGAGGAGCGATTCGAAGTTGAGAAGCAAAAATTGATCGACAAGAGTCAGTACTTTGCTGCGCTTTTATCCGCGAATTTTCTAGAATATGGACAGACAGAACACATTGTCAACTATGATATTTCCTCGATTTTGCTGCAGGTTAGAACATTCTAATTCTTGGCTGATGTATTTACAGAAAAAAGTCGCTTTTAAGCGTACAAAACATTGGTTTTTTTTTATGTGTAACGGATTTGTTATATCAAAATACTTAATATAAAACGCAAGTTTTTAATAAATAAATGTATATATTAAAATTGTATCGGGTTTTATTAGCACGAATAATCTCATTGTGCAACCAAAATAGATGCATAATAATTTTATAGGATTTTATTGGTTGGACTCATGACAAAATTGCATTTACATCTGCAACAAGTTATGACTTTGAAGAGCTTGATCGTCTCTTGAGTTTATTGGAATTAGGCATTCTATTTGCAGCAGATAAATTAATAGAAGATATAACCGACAGGCTTGAGAGACATTTTATGTTACCAATATATGCGATTAAAATTTGGTTACTGGCACAAAAATTAAATATTAATGTGCTACGAGATCTTTCTTTGGCTGTTTGCTTAGATCGTTTCGATGAACTGCCACTCGATTCAATTTATGAGTTGTCGAAAGAGCATTTTATGAAGTTAATTGGAAACATCAATTTAAGAGCTACAGAATCTCATTTGCTTGATATTACACGCGAGTGGATGAACCATCGTCATGTGAGTATATTATGTTCAAAAATTACATTTAGAATAATTTAATTTTAGAAAAAATACAGCAATTATAGATCTTTATTTCTAATGTATTTTGAATAAAATGGAGATTTCTAATTCCGATACATATATTCCCCATATTTATTTTGTTTTTATTTCTATTTATATATTCTACTATACATTAATGATTAATGCATTACAATTCTATGAATATAAAATCTCTTTTTTTGCAGGATTTTACAATTCCTTTATATATCTTGGAGAAGAAGAAACAAAAAATTTTACAGGGTATTATATCTTGTGAAGATAATAATGGTGAACAATATATTCATTGCTGGGATGGTAATGATTTTTTTGAGTTAACTTCATTCAAATATCCTCCAGATATTGTCGAACATTCCAGCATTAGTAGTTCTCTTGAAGGAATGCAAATCACTGCGAGAAGTATGCAGACTGTCTTTTTTTTATTACGTCTTATCTAAAACAGTATTGTATTATTTACTTATTAATATTAATTAGTATTTTATGCGATTTTTTTTTAGAATACCAATTATATCTTTGTGGTGGAGAATATGGTATTGGTTCAGGAATATTCAACAAAAATGTATGGCGTTATTCTTTGATATCTAAGAAATGGATTCTTGAGACAATGTAAATATCCTAACGATTAGATAAATAAGAACAAATAGATAAGTAATAGAATAAACAGAATGTTATATCTGTTAAAATTGTTTACAAATATTTTAGTATGCCAGTTGAAAGAAGAAATATGATTACTGTGTTTTTGAAAGACAAATTGCATCTGGTAGGAGGTGTGGGACGGTATCAACAAGAACTGAAGACTATTGATATCTACAATATTTATACAGGTAATTTTAATTGTGCAGCTATACGATGTGCATTTTATTAATATCATGTGCAAAGCATTCATGTAACGATTTACCTAAGTATGTACATATATAATTTAAATAGAAATTAGTATACATTTTTTTCATCGAGATCATGTCATAGGATTGCATCTCATCATTATTATTTATGAATTTAATGTTGATCCTTAAAATTATCTTTTATTGATTAAAAAACATTTTATTATATGAATTTTTGCTTTTGTATTTAAACAATGCATAGGTGTGTGCACATCATCACGTGCGAAGATACCTTATACGTTTACTAGTGTTCCTGATCATTTCATTTTTAATGATAAATTAATTATATGTGGTATATGTGATATATATGATGATATCTTGATGAATATTCTCTATATTTATCTCCCTGATGAGGATGTATGGAAAACAACATTATTGGAACGTATAAATTCAGATTTAGGATTATTAACTTTCATCCCATCTGATACACCGCCAATATTGACGCTTAAAACTATGTCGTGCTACATTGGTAAATATCATAATTTATGCACTGGGTTGGTTTCAAAGAATCGTAAAGTTTATATTAATATGTATCGCAGATGTTGTTGATCGAGATAAAATGGTTTTAAAAACTATTGCACAGACATGCAACGTGGAAGGTTGTAATAACATAATAAAAACCTTTTCTCGCTCAACCCTTGAAACGGAAAAAAAGAGTGATATGTACGAAGAAGATCATTTATATCCTTTATTGCCTGTAGAGTGCTATGGATGTTCCTTCCTTATAACTCCATTCTTTCACGAGTATTGCAAACCACCAGCTATACTATTATGTACGCGTACTGAGAGGCATAACTTATGGAAATTACACTTACATAGTATTCCTATTCGAGAGCCAAGAAAGTTCCGTTCCTTGTTCTTTACCAAGAAAAACCGATCTAGAAGATTTTTTAATCTACTTCATCCAGCTGACTTGCAAACCACGATTTTAGATCGTATTTGATTTGTTTAACGTAATTCATTAATTAAATATTTATTGACCCCGTATATTTATTGTAAGAGAGAAAAAGTAAGAGATAAATCTGAATAAAAATCGAGAAAATGCAGTATAATAAACGTTTGTAGAAACATTGCAGAAAACGAACAGTATTATGTCTACATATTTAGATAAATATCGCGTTGACTTAAGATTTATAAATCGTGATGTTCTATTGCTTGTCATATTATTTGAAAATTGTTATAAATACTAAATAAAATACTTAACAATTGTAATAGCTTTACGCCATAATATGCAAATCCAGTAAGCAAGAAATATCAAGAAACATTTTAACTACATTGCAGCAACGTTATAATAACGTTAATGCAATATAGTTAAAATGTTTCTTGACGTTTCTTGCTTACTGGGAATGCTTTCTGTATGTATGTATGTATGTAATTTGTATATACTCGTAAAATAAATGTTCTATGGTCTACATTTTTTCTTCTTTTTCATTGGACCACAACAGAGCTTGAATCGAACCTTTTAGGAAAGGTATATATATAGTGCTGTATGTACCGTGGCTTTCTCTTCGTTACAATTGCAATTTTTATGGGAAGAGAGTGTATGGCCCTTAATTCAATTTTTACTGTGCGAGACCAAGTTTTGTTTTGAAAGTAATTTAGCATTACTGTTTGATAGTTTTCTTACTTTATTAAGAAATGATCAGTATCGTATTCCTGAGTTGGGAATCTTCGTCACCACTAGCAAAAGCTTCTAAAAGACATTTTAAAAACGTTTAAAAGACATGTTAAGGACTTCAGACGTCCTATTTCTTTTATGCGTCTTTTAAACGTTTTTAAGACGTCTTTTAAAAGTTTTTACTAGCTGGGTTATTAAGATATACTTTACAAACACCCAACCATACTTTATACTAGCTGTATCATGATATTATAGCCTACAGAGGACAGTGACTCCGAAAAAAGGACAGTCTTTGAAATCGAACTCTAAAATTCGGCATCGATACATATGAGAGTTTATAGATTATTAGCCACGCATTTCGTATTTCATTAATACTAAATTGCGGAAGCGTTTTCCATCGAATTGTGGCACATTTCTCAAGCCGGTTCTACAATACGTCGCAAACGATGGCAACTGCTAGTTGAAAAGTGTTATTTTTGATTGCTGATTGCCAGTTACTGTCGCCAAAAAAGTTAAAAGTTTGCCAACTTTTTTTTGACAACCGCAATTGACAAACGCAACGTGAAAATAACACTTTTCAACTAACACTTGCCATGGTTTGTGACTTATTGTAGAACCGGCTTTAGACTAAAAAAACTGAGCTTTCGTAGAATTTTTTCTAACGTCGCGCGTCGGCTAACGCTCTTTTTTGTCTTGGGTGTCTCAACGAAAAAGCGCGTGAGAGCACCCGAGACAAAGCAGGACCCAGACAGCACCAGGATGTCCAAAATCGGGTAAGACGTCTTTTAGCAATTATTTCGTAAAATGTTTTAAAGATGTCTTTAATGTCCCGATTCTGGACATGCGTGCTATCTGGAGAGCTTGTCACCGACAGGATGAGCTGATCGGCTATCTGAGCGACCTGGAAATCAGCTGAGTAGACTTAGATAAAAGGGCCAAAACAGTTGAACGCCCGGTCAATGATCAGTTTTTCCTTTGATTTACTTATTATTACCGAGGCGCGAAGGTTCGGCAACATTCGAGAACTTTGCGAATGTAACCCCGTATCTTTTTGTGTTCACAGCGCACTCAATGTTATACAAAAGAGGACAATTAATCCTTGACCATCCCTTAAATTTTGCTAAATATTTAACATGTTACAATACACTAATACGAAGTACAGTAAATCTGTTTAATGCGCAATAATTTATAAAATATTAATGTTTAAATTATTTTTCCATATCAATGATATATCAACTATGTTAATGCAAAGAAGTTGCATTCATAAAATGAGTTTAGTGCAAATTAAAAATGTGCTTTAAATGTTTTTATGATAGATACTATTCAAAAACGTGTACACATTGTAACTATAATATTGATAGTGCACAAATTGAAAGTTCCTAGACCAAAAATTAATTGTCATGTGATGTATTTTCATTAGTTATGATGTACCAAGGTACGTGTAATGTCTCATCACAATTCTATTTCTTTTATTTATAATACATATAATAATTATAGTAAATAAAAGAACTTTATTCTGTTGAGTTAAACAATTACACACACGAAAATTTTTAAACATTAATATTTTATAAATTATGGCGCATTGAACATAGATACTGTATCTTGTATTACTTTCTTTATTTTAATAAATTTTAAAATAATTTTAAAAATAAAGTCCTTTTGTACAAATATTTTTTTAATAATTATAGATAGAAACTGATCTGGCTTACGCCGATTTAAACTCAAATCATGTAGAATTTTAAAAGTCGAACACAATAATATGTATTTTGAAAGAAAATGTAGCACACACACTTACAGAAAAAGGTTCAATTTTCATAAATTCTTACAATTAGCGAGGGCATTAATACCCTGAGATGTCAGACCACGTACGTGCAGTGAATTTATTACTTCCAAGTCACGACACAAATTTCCCAACTCTATTAGAACCGCGTCTTCGTATATAAAGTCTATATTTAACTGACGCATCCGTTGAATTTTTACAGTATTTTGCAAAAACGTTCAATTTTTATACGTGTATCACAAAAATTTAAACGTCCCAAACCATTCAGCTTCTCGAGGTACGAAAATTTTTCGTCATCTATGAGATGACAATGACTTAGATCTAATTCTAAGAAGAATTTGTATTAGATATATATGCACTTTACTTATAATCTTGATAATTATATACTATTATATGCATATATATATATACATATCTTTCAAATTTTTGCATATCTCTGAAATTTTAAGTAGGACACGATTGTCAACATATGAGCAGTAACTTAATCTTAAGTACGTTAAACGCCTGCCGCAATTACCAAAAAAGTTTGCGAAATCCTTAACATCAAAGTTGCTTGCTGTAAGATCTAACTATTGCAAATATTTACATCTATATAGGTGTAAAATAACAAAATATGTCGTGCATATATTTCTCAGATTCGATACATCGCATGTTCAAACGTGTATAAAGTAGAAGTCCGTGTTAAGTTATTTTGAAGCGCCTATTATTTATTTCATTCATGCGGCATAACGTTATCAAATCTAAATATTTAAATTTTTTTAGCAGTATTTCATCCTGTAAGGATAAAATATAATAAATATATAATATAAAATAAATACTTTAATACTCGAAGTGTACGAAATGACATTGCAATAAATATTATGATGGGAAATAGACTTCTTAGGATACTTTAGAGAAAACTCAGACAAACTGCGTGGTAGCTCCTTGGATTCATCCGAAGAAAGTTTTATACTCGAATCTTTACACAATTCGAATGACTTTTTAAGAAAATATGACGCGAGTTTTTCTCTCCGTTAGATTGCATACACAGTAAAAAATAAAATGTTAATCGTAACATTTTTCAAATGTCCCAGAAAGTCCACTCTAAATTTTATGTTAAAATAACTCATTTATCGTGTGTTACTTGTTGACAAATTAGAAATGTTAATTTATTGACACTATATTTTACATTTATATGTGTTCTTTTAACTTTAAGTATAATGTAAAAATAACTTGTACAAAATGTCGATATAACACTTTGCTTCGTCTGATTTAATGTAACTCTTACGAAATGTATATTATACATTTTATTTTGAGTTATATTAACACATATTTTAGTAAATTTGATTATTTTATATGTCAAAGTTTACGATTATTTGAAAATTTACTTTAAATTTTGTTTATGTTAAAATAACTTTAAGACGTGTTGATTTTTTGAAATAATTATGTTAAAAGAACTCAAAATAATATTCAATTTCTAAATGACATACATAAAGTGTTAGTTATCACGTTGACATAAATGTAACACATGAAAATGTTACGAAAATAATAACATAGCTGTTGTATGTTAATTTTACATTGAAATAATAGTCAAATCTTGGTAACACAATAAAATTTTAACATTTGGACGCACGATTTTTTACTGTGTATAAACAGAGATTACCTCCCTAGATATTTCTTTGTGCTTCAAATTACTCTTATAAGAAGTCTTCCTTCTTATATTGTTGCAAATAACATTGGAACAAATTAATTTTTATTATTAAAAAAATAAAAAAATTTTGTTTTACATCAGAGAATAATGTTAGGTATCTATTTTTAAAAACATTAATTTTTACTAAAATTAACTTCTTAACTTTTTTATTAACAAATTTTACTTTTATAATGAAATGTTATGTACATGGGCAATTCCACGTCAAACCGGACGACAAATAATAATCTTGTATTTTAAATTAGTCAAAACTTTTTTTACACAAAATATACATAAAATAAGAAGATACATATTTTTTTTGTTCGTTCAAAATTTTTTTTTTCAGAAATTATAAGCAATATAATTTTCGAAAAATAAAGAACACGTTTAGTTTAAAATTTAATATCTTTGGTTGTATTTATCGTAGAAAAATTTTCAAAAAAACATTTTAAAGCTAAAGAGACAATCTTTTTATAAAAATGTTTTAAATTACAAGAAGTTGCTAAATTTAATTGTTATAAGCAATTAAAATGTTTTATTCTTTAATTTATTCTAAAAATACTTATTTTTTATTTTATGGAAAAACAATGAATTCTATTTTTTATATATTTTTAATGACATGCGTCGGCGCCGCGCCGTGCTCGTGTCTCTGGCTCGACCAAGAAGCACAGCACGTCGAATTCTTCATAAATCTTTTGTAGGAAGAATGTACAGTATGAATGGCATATAATGTTGAATATAATCAATATACAGAGTGTGGAATTTTAAATGCTCCAGACAAATATCTTAAATAATATGGAACATACGAAAAAACATTTTAGAGTTGTAGGATATCAAGGGGGACTAATAATGGTAAAACCAATTTTCGAAAATACAGATGAATTAGATAATCGCACTAAATGCTCTGCGATGATCACATCAAGGTTGAGTATTTAAAAATTAAATGTACAAAAATTATATTGCAATTTTTTAGAGGAAATGGCAGACAAATTCTGCGAATATTCATAGTAGCTTTCATGAGTTTAGTTTCAGAACAGTATAAAAATAAATTTTACAACAAACTGTTAAATAAATAAATAATAAAAAAATAAATTTTACACAGAAAGCTGTTTTAGAAACTGTTATATTTTAGTAACTGCGGCTAGAAAAAGTATCACAGGAGATATATTTCTAAACGAAAGAGATATATACGGTTGCGGAAAAAAAATATCAAGAATTTACTGACGATGTTATTAACGTAGCTTTTGTAGTATTTCGCTCAACAATTATTTCAAACAAAAGAATGACACTATCGCCCGAAGAAATTTAAATATAAAAAAGAAAAGAAAAATAAAATAAAATTGTTTAAAAATAACAAAATTATAAATAAATATAAATATTTTGTTTTTATTAGATATTAACTTATTTTACAACATAATTTACCATGATAATTTTTACAAAGTAAGTTTGTAAGTACAAAAATTTAAAAAGTAAACGTAACTAAAAACTAAATTGATATGTCCTAAACTAGTAAACAAAAACTATTCAAATTATCAGTTTCTGTCGTATGTATAGACAGACACATGCGGATACCTCTCTTTCCATTGATTAACCAATTGATCGCTTATATCACAGTGCATAAAATAAAACTCTTGCAGGTTAAGACACTGTTCAAAAATAACGGAATGTTTATCAGGTGTATGAAATTTCACAACACGAAAATATAACTTTTTCAAGTTTTTGCACTGCGCTAGTAATTCCAACCAGTGATCAGTGAGGACAGTACATAAAAAATAAACTTCTTGCAAGTTTTGATAAGAGGAAAGTAATTTAAATAAACTATCATAAATAACTGAATAACCAAATCTGTAAAATCTGTAAAAATCATATAATATTATTACACAGTAATTAATTGCAAAGAGGAAATTAATGTAACTTTTTCAAGATGCACGCAACCTCAGTAAACAAATTTTAATAAAGAATACAATAATATATTTTAAAAGAAAATGTAGCACATATACTTACGGACCATCAAAGTGCACTTTTCGTAAATTCTTACAGTTAGCTAAAGCACTAATACTCTGAGGTGTAAGATGATGTGCTTTCAACTTTATTACTTCCAAGTCACGACACGAATTTCCCAACTCCATTGCAACTGCTTCTAATATAATATGCTTTGATGTCCAATCTACCTCACGGATCCGTTGATTTTTTTGCAGTATTTTACAAAGACGTTCAGTTCTTACACGTGTTTGAACAAGGTTTAAATATTCCAAACCTTCCAGATTCTCGAGGTACGAAAATCCTTTGTCGTCTATGAGTCGACAATAACTTAGATCCAATTCTAAGAAAAATTTGTATTAGTTATATGCAATTTACCCATAATCTTGATAATTATATACTATATGCATATATACATACCTTTCAAATTTTTGCATATCTCTGAAGTTTTAAGTAGAGCAAGATTTAAATTGTCATCGCAACGACATTGACTTAATCTTAAGTGCGTTAAATTTCTGCCACAATTATCAAGAAAGTTTACGAAATCATTAACATAAAAGTTGCTTCCTGTAAGATCTAATTGTTGCAAATTTTTACATTTAGGTATAAAGTAACAAAATATATCGTGCATATCTGTACGAAATACATTTCGAATGATCAAACGTGTATAAAGTTCATAGTCCTGTATTAAATTATTAAAGCGTTCATCTACATATTTCATGCGGCATAACGTCGTCAAATCCAAGTATTTTAATATTATTAGTAGTATTTCATCCTGCAAAGGTGAAATATAAAACTTTAATACTCGAAGTGACATTGCAATAAATATTATTATAAAAAATAGACTTCTTAAGATACTTTACAGGAAGCGCAGATAAACTGCAACGTGATAGGTCCGTGGATTTATTCAAAGAGAGTTTTATCCGCCTTGCATAATTTGAATGAATTTTTAATAAAACACGAGGCGAATATCTCCGTCCAAGAAGTTGCTCATAACAAGGAATTACCTCCTGGGATACCTTTTGCTTCAAATTACTCTTATAAGAAACCCTTCTTATATCGCTGCAAATATTATCGGAACAAACTTATTTTCATTATTAACAGAAAAAAATTAAATATTATCTAACGTCGACGATAATAATACCTTTTACGAATAATACCATATTCGAGAAAATTCTGTTGCAGATCAACTATATCCAAGTGTGCACTTTTTAAATCTGTTGTTAAATTATGAACATCGTCATGGCATGAAGAGTATACGCAATTAATTCTTTTTAACAGATTAGGTAAGTTCTCGTTAAGATTTCTAGAAAAGCTCAATTTTGATGTACTGATGAGCATCACAGCATCTAGCTTTGTGTAAGAGACAGGTGAACTGTTTTTAAATGTTAGTTTGAGCATTTTGGTTTTAAAGTTACACGAATACGATAACGGTGGAGAAAATAATCTTGATGTCGGCGGTACAAAATGAGACGATTTATCCCACAACTTAAACCACTTATTATTAGAATCTTGAGCCGAAATTTCAATTACGCTTCCAGGATGATGTATTTCGTAAATACAGACTCTGATTGGATATACAGCTTCATGAAACTCGACACCTTTAAAATATAAAATATATAATTATACTCTCTTCCTAATAAAAGCATATCTTTTCAGCAACAATATCTTCTTAGCAATATCTTATAAATCAAGTATTACATACAAATATAATTATTTTTGTTCGTCTTTGATTGCCAAATACAATTAGTCCCATCTTCATGTTCGTTTTGCCATGGAGATATTGAAATATCGACATCTCCATTGTATATCTGTATTAAGAAGTCAAAAAGTGTCAAATATCACAAACTCTTATAAGTTTGAATTGCGATTACTTTTTACGAGACAATAATGTATAATACCAGGAAATATACATACCAACAATTTTTCAAAAAACAATGGTAAATGAAATAGTTGTCCATAGTTTTGAAATTTGGGTGGTCCAATTATGTCAGGAGCAGTGTGATATATGCTAATATTCTCATGGTTCTTGGGAACAAATCTCTTCTTCGCAAATTGATAGATGAAGTCAACACTACCCTCTTCTCCTACGGATACTCTGCCGACATAAGGATATCGACTACAACTCTCGCAATAAAAAGGTGGATAATGGGATGTCATATTTTTTCTCTGAAAAAACACAAAAAATATGGAGAATAATAATCCTAGCTTTTATAGTATATGCTAAATATCATGTATTTATAATTATATTGGTAAGATTATATAATTAGATTAGATCATGTAATCTAAATTTATCCTGTTTCCATTCACATGGCTAGTACTGACATTATTATTACAATGTCTGCATAATGTACATTATTATTAAATATTAAATAATTAATTATTCTAAAGAAAATAAACATTTTTTTAATATAAAAAAATGGTTTTCCTAACGCGAGCGTGAAATGGGCCGCTTTTCGCGCTTGTTTTGAGTGAGCAAAACGATCCATTTCGCAATGATGACGTAAGCGTTGAAAAATGGAGCCATTTCTCAACTAGTGGAGAAATGAAATTGTAAAACAAGCGCGAAAAGCGGCCTGTTTCACGCTCTTGTTAGGAAAAATAGTATGAACAACTCGTGGGAAGAGTGGTTGAGCCCAAATGAGTGTGATGGTCGCACTCGTTTCGCTCGTGCGACCAACTTCACACTCATTCAAAATCGACCACTTTTTCCACTAGTTGTACAATATACTATTTTTATAAATCTGAGATATCGCGAGCTCTGTGTTCTCTACCACCACGCGTGGTACACGTGTACGAGCACAAAGAAAAAAACAAAAGAATTGCAAAATTTAAATTACTTAAATTCGACACAATCAGGTACGCTTAATTTCTAAGTAAGGTCCATTCCACAATATATAAGAGTTATAGATGTAAAACGTAAGCCACTGTAAGCAGTAAGCTATTGACTAATAAAATTTTTACAATTCAAGAATAATCGACTGTAGTTGGTCAATTTTTACCGCTTACGTCTTACCGCATACTCTTACAGCTATTGTAGAACGGGCTTAAGATTTTCCGAAATGTATTATATTTATCTTACTTAAAAAAAATGTATCTTCTATTATTCTATTTCATTTTCCGATACACGTTGTAGTGTGTTCCACCACGTGGGAGAAGAACATACGGCATACACGCATGCACGAGCACCAGAGAAAAAAAGTTTTAAAGTTTAAATTGCTTACATTCGGTATACTTACGCTTCTAAGTGACTAACATTTTCAACATGTATTTTTTATCTTATTTAATATATCTTTTATCTCATTGTTTGATACAGATTATAGCGATCTGACAATAAGTTGCACACAGAGAATAAAGAGAATTACCGAAAATTTAACTTAAAACTAAATTAAGAAATTAATCAGAATAACTAATTTCTATCGATTTTTATACTTACTGTTTATCAACAAGGCAGATTTAATTTTTTTCGTATAAAATGAAAAAAATTATGAGAGAAATAAAATGTTGGAACACGTGGTTAGTGAGCGCACACCACTTCTGTGTAGGTCCACATCTATCCTATACTGCCAACTCTCACAATATACATGGTCCTGAAAAGTGTTACATTCAAACCCTAATAGGATTCAGGTAAATTACTGGAAAGCAAAAAAAACTAGCTAGTGGGTGGGGGTGTGGAAGGGCGCAAGCAGATAGGTACATGTAGTGTTTTCTACTGGGAGAATTACCCAGACAACACACATAACACTAAAAGATAACGAAAACGGTGTCTTTCATAAGTTATTTTTTTGACACAGCTAAAAGAATACGTGAAAGACATCTTTTAATCTTATTGACAAAATTATCATAAAAAAGATACCGTTTCGTTATCTTTTATGTCTTTCAATAAAAACAAAAGATTTAATAAAAACATAATGTTAAAAACATTTTTCCGACCAATCAAAATTAGTGATTATTTTGTATTATTATATTATATTTATATTAAACATTAAAATGTCGGTGAAAAAAGTAAAAACTGTTTTATTCAGTTTTATTGTGTTGCAAAATAATCCGTAGACCGTTAATAATTACTAGCTGCGTTCAGCAGATAAAATTGCTTTGCAACTGTTGTAAAATTTAGGAATCCGATTGGGGAGTGTTTTTAATTTCGGCCGAAGCTAAGAGCATCAATCAAATTTACGAATTTTACATCCGTTGTAAAACAACTTGTTATGCTGAACGGAACCAGTGACCATTGTGACCATGTCAGAAGCGAGAAATGATACACTGAGAATTATTGCGTGTCATTTTTAAATAATTATAAGATATATGAGTGAAAAAAATATTTCTGATCGCTTATATTTTATTTTATCCAGAGATGAATATTAAAGTAATACTATAAATAAATACACGCACTACCGAGTATTTGGCTGATTTGTCATATTACACACACACATACGATGTATGTTGATCCATATTTGAAAGTTTTCACAAAATAAGATATTTTGAAGTATGGATCAGTGCGCATTTAAAGAATTAAAAGATATTATTTAACATGTTTATTTTAAAATGCTATTTTGTTTTACAAAATTTATAATTTAATTACTAATATAATATAAGCAAATTATTTCTGCTAAATGTATTTCCTGTATTGCTTGTCCCATCAGTTAAATAAATTACCAATGCCATGCAAATAACAAAATGATAATCGTTTTTGTTGTTTTGATTTAGAAACTAATGTTTTCATTTGCTTCTCATTCCCGTTGCATAATATCAAATTAATTATGTTACTTACATTATAAAATTAACAAGTGTGCGTAATAATGTTATAAATACATTTGACAAATTTAGCAAAGAAAAATCCTTTGTAATGTAAATTGAAAGTAGGACGAGGATGGAAAGGACAAGAATATAAAGGAAGAGGATGGAGAGGAAGAGGATGGAGAGAGGGATGGAAAGGAAGAGAATGATAAAATATGGGGCGCACCGATTCGGTTTTCATTTTTAATTATTGTGTGAACCCAAATTTAAAAAAAAATAAAAACATATTTATGTATAATATTTTATTGTATACATTTTAAAGTAAAATCAAAGACAGAGAGAGAGAGAGAGAGAGAGAGAGAGAGAGAGAGAGAGAGAGGGGGAGGGTGGGAGAGGGAGAAAGAGAAAGAAAAGGAGAGAGCGAGGGAGAGAGAGAGTGGGGGCAAGACAATTATCTTTCTTTAACAAATCATAATATAGATCGAGAATAAATTTGTTAATTATTGTATTTATTTAAATTTAATAAAGAATTATGTTACATTGAGACAAAAAAGAACATTTAAATGTATATAAATTAATAATAGACAGAAGCAAAGAATAAAAAATGTAAAAAAATTTTAGCATTAAGGTACTGTAAACCTAGAAACATTGAAAAAGACTTTTAAAAACTTATACGTATGGAGCACAGCATTGCATTGTACGATTACGAAATGTGGCGGAAGCGGATGGAAAAAGATTCGAAACGTTCAAAATGTGGTGTTATAGGCGCATGATGAGAATACCATGAACTGATAGGGTTAACAAAATGAAATATTAGAAAGAATTTAAAAAAAAAGAAATATATATCAAAACAATAAAAAGTAGAAGTGATAAGGTGGTAGGATGCTTGCTGAAACACGAAATTCGCGACATATGGGAGACAAAGATAGGAATAAGAAAAGGTAAAGGTGGACACAGATTAGATTATTGTTCATAACTAGTCAAAAACGATGTTCTACTTCCAGAGAATTGTTATAGATTGAGGACTGGAAAAAAAGCTCGTCCAACCTGCCTTCGGATTGAGGATTTGATGTTGTTGATGAGTAAAGGCGTGTTAACGCCTAACTAAAATGCGTGATTACGCACTTGTCATCGTTATTGTAGTTATCCATCGAGTTCTTGGCAAAACTTGTGACGCCAAAGGATAACAGTCTCTTCACAAATTCAGCGTCTTTGTTTACATCAAGCAGATAGGTCGCGAGATGTTCGTTCAGTTTGTCCGCTGAATAAAATGCACAGAAAATATATTAACAAAGAGCAATATGAAATGAAGAATAATTAAAAGCAAAATTTATTTTTTTTTTATATTTTCCTCTTTTCTTTGTTTTTTCCGATTTTAACGTTAAGAAAATCTTTTATTTTTATCTCACAACACTTATTTCAACTTTATTTTGTTTATAGATTTTTGAAATATTTATTTCAATTATTCTTGAAGTCCGTTTTCTTTTTTATATAAAGTATTATTTCTGTATTGTTTTTTTTTAACTGTAGAAGCAAGAGATCATTCCACGAAGTCTTTTTAGCGTTAATCTTTAATAATATCTATTCTAACGTAGTTATATACCTAGCGGTTTTTTAACCATAATGCGGTAGGGCGGCAAAGTTCCAAAATAGTCGAGAATAAGAAGATTGTTTATACTACTCGAGTAGGCACTGTTCTTTTGGCATCTAATTACCGGTGATTCCAGAACTCCCACTTTCGCCTGACGACTTAGGACGCTTTTCAATACATCCAACTGCGTTCTAACATCTAATAATCGGAAAAGTAATTACGGAAAGTAATAATCGGAAAAATTCAAATCATTATATCTACTATCCAAAAATATATATACTCATCGAGAAAATTCAAGGCAAAGGAACATTAACATTTTCGCTTAACAATATTTCCTTTACTATTGTCATTTCTTTAATTTGTCATTTTTTTCTTTATATTTCTGGTGCAGCCACAGTGTGAATCATAATAAGAACAGACATACAACTAATATATGTATAATTAATAATCATATAGATAAAATATTTTAAACCTACCAAGTATATTGCCAGATTTAAGGTTTACGTCTTTCAAACGTAAATGATCAAAGAGCAAATCGCGGACGCTAAATGGGTGGGACTCAATTTGTGCACTCGGAATGGCCCACTTGTATTGTTGCAAATCCGTGATACTCTGCGGTGATTGCTAATTATGTGAAAATTATGTTTGAGAAAATTTAGATCTTATAATTATTGTTGTTAATTAAATGCAAATCAATTATTATATAATATATATCATATATTATATAATATATATTATATTTTTAAACAATTAAATCGTGTAGATTTAATTCCGAGTAGGGAAAGGTATTAATGTTTCCAAGATAGCTGTGTTTCAAGTCCGACAAATTTGCGGCGCGCAGTCTATTAAGTTGGAATATATGTATATGTACAGTATGTACATTACAATTCGTTAATTCTTTACGTAAGTATAGAATATATGAACACCAACACCTTGTTACGGTTCCATGCTCTATCTTTCTTTGATTAATTGATTTCTAATCTTGTGAGCCTATACTATTATATATATCATATATTATTTAATAATTTAACTATAAACTAGAAAGAACTAGAGAAATTATTAAGGATGCTAAATATATTTACGTGATTATGTAAATTTATGCGTGAAGTACAATCCGATGTGGTAACTATATCGACGTACACGTTTGCCGAATTGGTCTTATTTAGAGGATGATCGAAAACAAAACTTGCGGGTAAGAGCACACCATCCTTCCAGGTTTCGGACGCTGGCAGTACAACTGCGAAAATAAATTAATTAAATAATTAATTTATTTAAATTAAATTAAATAAATAAAAATAATAAAAATTAAATAAATAATTAATTAAAAGGTAATATTCTATCTTTTTTTAGTACTATTTTATATCCTGTTAATAGGATGATGTACTGTGCTGTTTTCTCCGTCGTGAGTGTAAACAATTATGGCAGTAATTGCAAATTTTTCATCTGCCTTGAAATAAGAGGTTATTATAATAAAACAAACGAAGGTGCTTAAGGATAAAATAATATCAAATTGACCTTCAGATGTCTTTATAACATTTTTTGCTTGTTTATATGCGAGGATATATGTATAGCCGTATTCATAGAGTTCTTTCTTGGAATAAGGTTTCCTTATTGTTCCTCATTCTACATTTCATAAATCTTAAGGTTCCTTGATTGATCAAAGAAAGTTTATGAAATGTAAAATAAGGAACAAAGATTCCTTATTCCAAGGAAGGACTATGAAAACGGCTAATAGTGAAATCTTTTTCGAGGATTTGATTTACGATGCATACGCGGAGAACGCTATCAGCGCTATTGCATCATTTGTCTTCATTGCTCATTCTATCTTTATCTCATTAGATGTAAAACAAGGATAGAATGACGCAATAGCGCTAATAGCGCGCTCCGCGAACGCAGTCTTAGACGTACCTATGTCAATGTTTTCTCCGACAAATAAGCGGTTTCCTTCACACTTGTGCAATAACAAAACTTGCCTCTTCGTGAAAAATTGGATCATTTCTGCGAACACCTCGAAGAGTCCGACCGGCAGTGTTGACGCTATATGATGCGTTGCGAGGACCAAATAAGATTTCTCGAAATCCGGCATTGATTTAGGCAGCTGCGTTTCACTTTTAATCTTTTTTCGAATGACTTCCCTCTTCATTAAACATTCAAGATTTTAATTAACTATTGCCGTACTTTAATTTAATTTGTAAATAAAATTTGTTTAAAAAGTTTAATTCAATTTATTCTCGAAAGGAAAATTGAAGTTTGTCAGAATATATACAGGATAAAAATGTTACTAAATTATATAAACAAAAAGTTGCGCCAAATTAGCCATTATTGGCTAATGACTTAATCTTTATGGGTCATTTTAGATTTTAGACCCATTACAAAATTTAACTAACTTCTAATTAAAAAATAAATTCTTTTTTATCCTCAATATTTATTGATTTTATTCCTGTAACGTAATATAGTTTACTTCCAAAAGTTAACTTTAAAAAAATTTAAATATACTTGTAAATATCCTTACAAGAGTTTATCCCCCTCAAAATTGCACATTGTAGGTATTGTAGTACACTTGGCTTAATTTAATTTTAGCGTAAAGTCAGTTTCAACAATGGCTGTGTTTCAAAATTCATTGCCAGCGCTGAAAATATGTAGCATTACGTTACATGCACTATTATAGATTTCCAGCATTAGCAGTATTTTGAAACATAGCCAATTTATGAGTTCGTTCCACTTGGCAACGCTCATGAGCATCATTCGTATTTGTTTAACACTTGACAAGCAACAAAGATAAAATGATTTTAAGAGCATTGCAAGCGCCAAGTGGAACATACCTTATGAAGGTTTTTACAATGATTTATGATGATTTTATTTCCTCAAAAGAACATCAAGAATGCAAAGTTTTATCCGACAATCGCTGAAAATATTTAAAGGTTTCGAAAAAGTTTGATTTTATAGAATTAAGTTCTTTAAATTTATTTAGCTTCAAAGCTGATTTTTTAAATCTAAATTTATATTTTAAAAATTCAGATTTTTAAATTATATTTTTGCATATAAATTATTGAAATCTAACTAATTTATATTTTTATTTTTTTTTGTCATTTACTCCAATTTATTTAATCACATCTTTAACAGCATAGTTTAAAAAGAACAACTTACACGTATTTCGCTCATTACGAACGTCATTTCCTCGTCTGCACTGCCAGGTTCCTTATAAAACCTATCTTCAGAATTGTCATCTTCAGAATAGTCATCCTCAGAATTATTATCTTCAGAATTGTTATTCTCAGCATTGCCAGCCTGTAAATTGTTATCCTCAATATTATTGTTCTCAGGATTGTTGTCCTCAGGATGGTTGTCCTCAGGATTGTTGTCCTCAGGATTGTTGTTCTCAAAATTGTCATCCTCACAATTGTTATTTTCAAAATTATTATGCTCAGAGTTAGAAGAGGTCGACATTTTAGACGTAGCGTTGTGCGTTTGACGTGTTTCTACAACTTCAAGATCATCAATTTTTATGGGTACAGAGATTTGGTACGCAGTACTGCACGTTTGGCGTACTTCTGGAATTTCAGGCTCCTCACTTTTGTTGGAAGTGGAGGTCTCGGGTACAGTCTTGGTCACTTGGTTTTTTTCAGGAACTTCAGGAATGTCAGATTTGTTGAAGGCGAACATTTCGGATGTAATCTTGGGCGTTTGGGATACTTTTGGAACTTTTAGTACTTCAGAAGCCTCAAGTTCGATGGGGGTGGATTTTTCGGATGTAGTCTTGGGTATTTGGCATATTTTCTTAGCTTCAGAATCCTCAGATTTGCCGGAGAGGCAAAATTTAGCCACAATCTTGGGTAGTGGGAGTAGGTCTTTATCATCAAGGCTTTCTGGTTTGTTGGAGGTAGAGGTTTTAGGCGTAATCTCGACACTTGACGAAGTATCTATTTCATGCGCTCCTTCTACTTTCTCTGCCATCTCTTTCATATATTCCATCGGTTTCTCGCTCGGAGTTTGCTCCTTCTTTCCCGAGCAATGTTCCTTCGATTCGTATATGGTCTCCTTTGATTTTTCGGCTGATTTGACGACCGCGACTTTTGCAGCAGTCGACTTTTCGCTCATTTTCGTAAATACTAAAAAGTACAATACAACGCCGATATTAAAATCCTAAAAACAAAAGAACGGTGCAAGAGATAACGCTAGACCTGGAGGATATGTACCTCAGGGGCTCGATTCTTGAATTAATTCGCAAGAGAAACGTTGTAAGTTGATTAGTTAAGGGGATCCTATAGTGGAGGCCGAACTTCCTCGACGTCGGTAATATCAACATTTCTAATCCTGTTTTCTATGTTATATATCTATATCTGTCCTTGTCTAACAAAAGGCATCTGTCTTTGTTCGATTGCTGCGCCATCTCTTGCTACACGCAATACTGCTCTTCCATGTCATCATTGCTAGTGCACGTTTGCAATAATCATTTTTCACAGATAACTTTTTTGTTCAGAGTCTAAACCTAATTCTGACAACGGTATCGTATTTTTAGATGTAGTCCGCTGGCCACGCCACAGTTTTTTGTAACAATACATTGTAGAATTTTTATATAAAGCGAATGTTTTCGCAAGTTGACGCATTGTTATATGCAGTTCCTAAAATTATTTTTATTCTTGGTATAAAATTGCGTGGTGTGGCCTTTATTTCCGAATATGCTTCAACTTTGGAGAAGGATTTTTCAATCCGTAAAGCCAAAAAAAAGATATCTGTGCAAAACAAATGTCGGTATTACAGACCCGGCTATAGGATCCCCTTAAAAGCTATATGCACAATAGCCTAGACTTGCAATTTTTATGCATACGTTTCTCTTGCAAATAAATTCAAGAATCAAACCCCTGCAGGTAGCACATTATATTATAGTGTCATATACGTTTCTTGAACGTATACGTAATTAGTTAATATTAAATAATATTGCACGCTTATAGGGAAGCTTCTAGAACATTCTCACGCATCGCCTGTCTCAAAGACGTCATACATGTTCAAAAGACGTGAAAAGTGTAAGAAATTTTAAATTTCTTTATCATTATATAAATAAACGTTTCTATAATAATTTCGTAAACGTTATTTTATCGGAAAAGAAACGTTCTATCGAACGCTTTTCGAATGGACATTTTTACTCGCATGAAAATCGTTTCTAGAAATCAATTATAAAACGTTTCGGAAAACCGTTTATAAAACATTTTTGAAACATGTGTCTACTACTTGAGTACGTTTCAAATGGATCGCAAAGCACAAACTTTCGATCGATAGAAAGGTCGATTTTCGATTCTTCTATCGTGATGTGTGCGCGTGTGTGTGCGTCTGTGTACGTGTCGGTCGCGTTGCAACCACGTGTACCAGGGGAATAATGATACTGTTTCACTGTAAAAGCAATATTATCGATCTTGAGTTAAGTCGCAATAAATATAAAAATTTCATTTTCCTTTTTTTCCCCTCTTAACAGTATTCTTACTTCTCTTACAATACAGCTTAACACGCGTTTAATAACATGTGATGCTTCCGAAGTGTCCGAGTTTACACGGTACTGAAGGTTAAAGTGAAAAAATTTAATTTGAATTTTGTTTACGAAGATGCTTGCGAAATATATTGTTCATGTATATATAGGCATAAATGGTTGAACATATGTATAATTTATAAATTACATACTAAAGTAACCTGAAAATGCGCACCTGTATTCTGGAACTGTTCCGATTGTATTCCGATCACGGTCTGTAGCAGTCTGTAGAAGACTGTGATTCTACAGTCAGAATTTTTTAGTTGTTTCCTAGATCTTTTTTTTAGGGAAAACCGATTCTAGGGAAAACCGAATAATTCCGAAATCCATTCCAAACAGTTTCATATGCCCTAGGATGATTTTTACACCCTATATAGTGTCGAAAAAAATGAAACTCCCGTCATGGTAATTTTTTTCGACTGTCCATACCTACCTTTCAGTTGTAGGTTCCAAGATCCAATCCGCATAATAGGAAAACTTTAGGACCTGTGTACATTCATGGGGTGTACCGACCTTGCTAGGGTATAGAACTCACTCCAGGTGACCGTTTACGTTATAACAATTAATAAAGTATGATAGGATTTTATATTATAAATTTGATTATGAGTTCTAATGAGGTTGAGTACGTATAATACATTTATATATATATATATAAATGTATATAAATATATATAAATATATAAATAAATATATATATATATATATATATATATATATTTAATATTATATATATATATATTAATTTATAGGTTATAAATAATTAAATTAATTAAAGTAGGTTATAATTAATCATAACCTAACTCAATTAATTTAAATATTTGTAACCTAATTTAATTAATGATGCAAACACGCTGTCATTCCCCGCCTCCACGCCGATGACGTCATCCCCCTACCACGAACTGGTCTAGAACTCCCATAGTATACTTACTATCATCTTTAAAGTAACGAAGTCTTAGAATTAAACGATTTAACGACATATCACACTCCGAGAATAATACTGTCACAACTAAAAAAAATTCACAGTTTTCAGAAGAGAGGAAAAACAAAATTCAATTTTTTTTAATTGTGAGATAAAAGTAACGCAATTACAATTTTGATATTTTGTTATAATAAAATTTATACTGTTTCTTGAAAAGATCTGTGATCCACTTGTCAATTTATTTATAACATTTATATCATACATCCAAGAAACCGCAACATAATCGGTTTAAAGAGGTTCAAGTGCTACAAAAAAGTAGCCAGTTTCATGAAATTTTAATATGTTGTTCTAGAATGCAAAATAGAATTATGTGAATTTTTTGGTAATTTTTTACGGTCATGTTTTGAAAAAAATTTACTCTGAAAATTGTACTTTTTAGCATAGGTTCTTATGTGAAATGACATATTGCACACCTTCAGAATGAAATAATGCAAGAAGAAATGCAAATGATAAGAAAAGAAAAATATGCACATGTAACTTAATAATTTACAAATAAATGAGTGAAAGAAAGGGGAAGGTTACCGCACATTTCGTAGAAAAATTAATTATTAAAGCATAAATTGCTTGATTTTTTGTCTGCTAGAAATGAACGCAAACAAATAATGGCAATAGCGCAAATGAGTAGTAAAGGTTATACGGCAGGGCATTTGAATAGAAGTTGCGATATCCCAGGTAAAACACGAAAGTCACAATAAGGTCAAAAGACGTCAAAATAATAATAATGATAGTATTTTTTTTTCACTCACGAACTTTTTTTTCCATTTGTATTGTTTATCAGTCATCATTTTTAATTAAGGTTAATTAACGCTCGACAGAAGCAGCACGCACTATGCACGCGGCGAGCAATCGGGACAATGTCAATTCACTCCCACTACTTTAAACGCTAGTGTGCTGTTGCCAAATTGTCCTTAAAACCGTCCTTAAAAACGTCCCACTACTCCCCCCGATGAAGCACCCGAACCTCCTTAAAAGAATAACGACACTCCGATCCGCCCTGTGCAATAGATTTTGTATATATAGATTTGTGACAATATTATAGGATGTAAGTAAAGGTAACATCTTAGGCATAGCTCATTATGGGCTTAAATAAAAAATAAAATTTTTTTAAGTTGCAGTGACAGTATTCTTCTCGGGATGCAACATATTCAGGGACAGTTCCTCGTCTTTATAAAACTATGAGGCCTTAACTGTTTTTCCGATGATTATTGAATCCATCCGATCCTTCTCTTTACACGTTACGTTCTTACATTATTTCCTCCGTCTCAAATTCTCTTATAGCTGGTATTTATAGTCGGAACTCATCTTTAAGACCGTCTTAAGTACAATCTTAAGATGTTATAAACCAATCCCAGAGCCGTATTAGCATCTTAAGACATCATTTAAGGGGTAACGCCACTCTAGAGTCCCAAAAAAAGCCAATTTTTGATAATTTTTTTCAGAAATACAATAATCATAAATAAAAATCGGTTTGATTCTATTTATTATCTATATATTAAAGTATAAAAATTTTTTTATTAATTATTTATTGCCAAAGTGGCGGCACCAGAGCCATTGCTCCAAAGTGCCTTTTTGCGGAAGGCGTCCAACGGGCGGAATCAAAGCTCCTATAATTTCTGAGCTGGAACAAAAATTCAAAGATTTTTGAAAAATATATTAGTTTTTCTATAGAAGTACCTAGGGGAATTGCGAAATATCATTTTTTGTAAGAATGGTGCATGTTGGAAGAAAGTGCTTCATTTTTCGTTAAAAAATGTCGCACAAAATTGTTTATAAAAAAAATTTTGTTCAACTTATCGCAAAATCCCTAGGTACTTCTAAAGATAATGTTATTGTAAAGTTTCACTCAAAATTTCAAGTCAATCGGATAAAAGGTGTTCGAGTTCTGATTCCGCCCGACTTTAAAAAAGCAATTTCGAGAAAAACGCGTTTAAAGTTTCAGTTTCACCATTCATAGATGTGAACGCGGCGGCAGACGGATTACGAAAAAGGAATAATAGAGATTTTCCCGAGCTTTGAAACCAAGTGTACATACCTTATTTCTAAGACCTTAAAGCATTGTTTAACCAAAAAAAAAATCGATTTTTTGAAAATTCTAGAGTGGCTTTACCCCTTAAGTAGGGATCCTCTAGTGAGGGATGGGATACCGAGACTGCAGGATTGGTCGTCCGTCATTAATGGGACATTTCCGCTTTGAGTATATTTTAGTAAAAATAATGTAGGGGAGAGTTGGCAATTACCGAGCCCCTAAGAACCGAAGCGTATATCTAAGCTCAGAAATGCTTCAAAAAAACAAACTGTGCAGTTTTAGATAGGTCATTTATTTGGCTATCCATATATCATAGCAATAATCTTGAAAGTTAAACACAAACTGAAATATTAATAATTTTTCAAAAAGTGAGAAAACGCGGTATTATATCAAACTGGTCTGATACTATCGTGACCAGGTCTGATAAAATCGTGCCCAGTTTAATAAAACTGTACCTATAAAAATTACTCTGGCTTCAGTTCGTGACATGAAATAGAACACAATAACAAAATGTTTTTTTTATATTTATGCATTAATATCGTCTAGTAGGTACCTACATATAAAAATAAGTAAATGCGTTAACAAATAACGATCATTATAAATTCAAATCAAAACTTAAGCAACGATCTTTTCTGTAAGCACCTTACATTGTAAACTAAACAGTTTTGGCAACTTTTAACACACAGTTATCGTTATACCTATGAGTATTATACCTTGGGCGCGAAATTATCAAACTCAATCATTTCACTTTACAACATTAAAATATAGGAAAGAAACGCGTGTGTTTCTAAAATCACTTTGCAACTAATTTTATAGTGTTTTAGCCTATCAAATCCGTCAAATTTATTTCTCTAATGAAAATATTATGTTACTCACCACTTATCAAAACTACCAGCAAAATTGCAACGAGCAAGCAGAGAAGCTTCCAGAGCGCACTGTGTTTACATGGACGACTGGAACGCATTGACGGCGCATGCGAGTTGGGTATTTCGTGTTACTCTATGATATTAACATTATTGTAGGCGCGTAATACAAATAGTTATTGAGATAAACAATGGCGCGGAATTGTCAACCGCGCGGTAATTGCCAATTCTCCCCTATAGTATATGTCAATTTATGACATATTACCACAAGTATAACTATACTGTGTTATTATAACTGATAAAATGAGCAAAAGAAAAAATAAAAGTGTAAGTATTGTACTTAATAAATCCAATTTTATTAAAATTGAACGTAATTTTATATATTATCATTTAATACTGAAATGAGAATATATATAGAGAATACATAACCTCAACTATAAATCATCAAATTAACTAATAATATTGATAAATATAAATTATTTAGAAAATGCGATATTGTGAAACTGTGAATTGTCACAATTCAAGTCAGAAAGGCTTCAAAATGTGCCATTAAGGGGTCATATACGTTTCTCGGTCCTGAAAAGGGCCGTGGTTGAGGGATTGCTAGAAAATTACTAGACCGATTAAGTTGAATCTTTTTTTATTGTAAAGAGTGTTTTTTTGCAGGAAAGAAAACATACACTAAGAAAAAGAATACAAAAAATGTAGCGGCTTCTCGTTTTTCTCGAAACACGATTTTTCAAAACGGTGGGCATGATAACTGTTTCAGCATTCGTCCGATTAACTTTATTTTTTTATACATATTCCTAATGAGATACTTTATCGTGTCACGAGAGGGATTTTTCGAAAAAAAAAAATTACAGAAATGGTCACACTTTCAAAAAGTTGTGATTTTTTCTGAAAAAGTCGTTACATTTTTTAATATTATTAAAACATGATTGAACTTATCAATAAAAGCCCCCGTGACACGATAAAGAATCTCATTAGAAATATGTATTAAAAAAATGAAGTTAATCGGACGAATGCTGAGGCAGTTATCATGTCCACCGTTTTGAAAAGTGGTGTTTTGAGAAAAACGAGAAGCCGCTACATTTTTTGTATTTTGTTTTCTTAGTGTATGTTTTCTTTCTTGCAAAAGACACTCTTTACAATAAAAAAAGATTCAACTTAAT
Source organism: Temnothorax curvispinosus (assembly GCF_003070985.1). Classification (NCBI taxonomy): domain Eukaryota; kingdom Metazoa; phylum Arthropoda; class Insecta; order Hymenoptera; family Formicidae; genus Temnothorax; species Temnothorax curvispinosus. Next base: position 11,350 of record NW_020226273.1, on the reverse strand, counting down.
CGGTTTAATAGTTTTCTAGCAATCCCTCATAATTATTGTACCACTTTTCAGGGCCGAAAAACGTATATGACCCCTTAATTTATATAAAAATCCTTAATAAAAAAATTACTTATTGCATTATTTACTGGATTTAATAACTTTTGTGATAAATTTATCAATAATAATTTACTTTAATGTAATTGAAATAATTCCTCAATTAGAATTGAATTTATGTAGACATATTTTCGATACAGTTATTTTGATTTATTAAAAAATGGCGCGTAATGCCTGCCGTCACTTTCCGCTATCCCATTAATGGCGGCTTTCCCATCCTTCACTGGAGGATTCCTACACTTAAGACGGTCATGCGACGCAACTCTATCTGTATTCGCCTTTCGTCCAAAGCGTGAAGGCTTCCAGCTACCCAGTCTAATAATCCTCGCTTATTTATTTTTGTGTACGTCAACTCACTACATCGCAACTTAATCGACTCCTATTTAACGCTATTCTAAATCTTACAATTGTTTTTACGTTTACATCAGCGAGCATATTTAAATGCATATTTATCTAATTGATAACACGTGCGGTTTAGACAATGGAAAGTAACAGCGAAGAGGGAAACAGCGGAAAACCACGCGAAACAGTGACGTTGGTTCTCAAAGAGGAGCGATTCGAAGTTGAGAAGCAAAAATTGATCGACAAGAGTCAGTACTTTGCTGCGCTTTTGTCCGCAAACTTTATAGAATATGGACAGACAGAACACATTGTCAACTATGATATTTCCTCGATTTTGCTGCAGGTTAGAACATTCTAATTCTTGGCTGTATTTACAGAAAAAAGTCGCTTTTAAGCGTACAAAACATTGATTTTTTGTGTGTGTGTAAGTAATTTGTTATATCAAAATACTTAATATAAAACGCAAGTTTTTAATAAACAAATGTATATATTAAAATTGTATCGGATCTTATATAGGCAAAAATAATCTCATTGTGCAACCAAAATAGATACATAATTTTATAGGATTTTATTGGTTGGACTCATGACAAAATTGCATTTACATCTGCAACAAGTTATGATTTTGAAGAGCTTGATCGTCTCTTGAGTCTATTGGAATTAGGCGTTCTATTTGCAGCAGATAAATTAATAGAAGATATAACCGACAAGCTTGAGAGACACTTTATGTTACCAATATATGCGATTAAAATTTGGTTACTGGCACAAAAATTAAATATTAATGTGCTACGAGATCTTTCTTTGGCTGTTTGCTTAGATCGTTTCGATGAACTGCCACTCGATTCAATTTATGAGTTGTCGAAAGAGCATTTTATGAAGTTAATTGGAAACATCAATTTAAGAGCTACAGAATCTCATTTGCTTGATATTACACGCGAGTGGATGAACCATCATGATGTGAGTATATTATGTTCAAAAATAACATTTAGAATAATTTAATTTTAGAAAAAATACAGCAATTATAAATCTTTATTTCTAATATATTTTGAATAAAATGGAGATTTCTAATTTTAATACATATATTCCCCATATTTATTTTGTTTTTTTTCTATTTATATATTCTACTATACATTAATGCATTACAATTCTATGAATGTAAAATTTCTTTTTTTGCAGGATTTTACAATTCCTTTAGATATCTTGAAGAAGAAAAAACAAAAAATTTTACAGAGCATTATATCTTGTGAAGATAATAATGGTGAACAATATATTCACTGCTGGGATGGTAACAATTTTTTTGAGTTAACTTCATTCGAATATCCTCCAGATATCGTCGAACATGCCAGCACTAGTAGTTCTCTTGAAGGAATGCAAATCACTGCGAGAAGTATGTAGACTGTCTTTTTTTTATTACGTTGTATCTAAAACAGTATTGTATTATTTACTTATTAATATTAATTAGTATTTTATACGATTTTTTTAAGGATACCAATTATATCTTTGTGGTGGAGAATACGGTATTGGTTCAGGAATATTCAACAAAAATGTATGGCGTTATTCTTTGATATCTAAGAAATGGATTCTTGAGACAGTGTAAATATCCTAATTTTTAGATAAATAAGAATAAATAGATAAGTAATAGAATAAACAGAATGTTATATTTATTAAAATTGTTTACAAATATTTTAGTATGCCAGTTGAGAGAAGAGATATGATTACTGTGTTTTTGAAAGACAAATTGCATCTTGTAGGAGGTTTGGGACGGGATCAACAACTACTGAAGACTATTGATATCTACGATACTTATACAGGTGATTTTAACTGTGCAGCTATCACAATGTGCACATTTCGTTAATATTATGTGCAAAGTATATATTAAACGATTTATCTATATACATAGGGTTGTGTGGGATGATGTGCAACAAGGGGTGATGTGCAACGTTTCCGATTCCAGGTCTGCATGTCGACATTTGACAGAATCGCATACTGCCATGTGTTTGTGTCGACAGTACCTTGTTTTAGATAAATAACTCGCTAGATAGTACGCCCCTGGTTTGCTGTACGAAAAGCGAGTTAAATTTCTCGAGCTGAAAGTTTTTTTTGCTTTTCACATTCATAGTGATTTCGTGAATTGGTTTTAGTCATCTTATAGGTAAATATTTTTATATTGTTAGTTTTTCAAGTGCTTTTGATAATCCAAAGCGATTTTGTGATTTCCTTACATTCATACATGTGTTGGTGTCACGCCCGCCAGTCCGTGCAAAATAGCGTGTTTGGGGTGATGTGCAACACTGTGTCGACTTGCAAGATCGCAACTATTTTACTTGTGACAACTGCGATTCAGATGATAAAAAATAAAGTTTTTTGCGTTTTTCCTTTCATTATATTAATTTTTAAGCGATAAATAAATAAGAAATCAAATAAAAAATGATTTTTTTTGTGAAATTTCCATTTGTCAGAGGTCAATTACGACACAGTGAAATTTTTTGTTTACCAGATTTCCATTTATTTGTATTTAAGAAGCCCGTTAAGTCGATTGATGTCGATATTCATGCATTTTTACCTTAATTTTACTTGTGTTGCACATCACCCTAAGAAAATTTGAAAATGCTAAAACAGACATTTTTTTGAAATCTCGAAAAATTTTTAGAAAAAATTTAAAATTTTGAAAATCTAATCACGCAGAATTTTAGTATTTTCCTTCCTCTACATTACACAGCATTCAAGAATTTGATTTTTGAATATGTTTTCTGACCAACGAAAAAAAGTGTTGCACATCACCCCACACAACCCTACATAATTTAAGTAGAAATTAGTATATATTTTTCATAGAGATTATGTCATAGGATTGCTTTTCATTATTATTATTTATGAATTTAATATGTTGATCTTTAAACTTATCTTTTATTAATAAAAGACATTTTATTATATTAATTTTTGCTTTTGTATTTAAACAATGCACAGGTGTGTGGACATCATCACGTGCGAAGATACCTTATACGTTTTTCAGTGTTCCTGAACATTTCATTTTTAATGCTAAATTAATTATTGTATATCAATATTATTCTTTCATCTATTTTCCTGATGAGGATACATGGGTAAATCAAGATCCGTTGTATTCGATTAGATTATATTCTGCGCCAAGCGATGCACCAATACTGACTAAAACTATGTCGTGTTATATTGGTAAGTATCGTAATTTATGTGTAGGTGTCAAACAAACTTAAAGTTCACATTAATATGTATTGCAGATGTTGCTGACCGAGATAAAATAGTTGTAAAAACTATCACAGAGACATGCAATGTGGAAGGTTGTAATAATATAATAAAGATCTTTTCTTATCCAACTAAAAAGAAGAGCGCAAGAGTTATATACGATAATCCTCGTGTACGTCAAATATCTTCTGATGAAAACAACGATAGATATTTTTTCGTTCTAATTCCATTTTTTCGCGAGTATCGCGAAAAGATGGAGGAAAAACCAGCTGCACTATTATGTTCAAATTTAGATATCATAGTACACAACAAGCATAGGACGTTACACTTGCATAGTATTCCTATTCAAGATCCAAGAAAACTCCGTTCCTTGTTCTTTACCGAGAAGAACTCAGTTAGAAGATTTATCTACTTAGAAGATAATCTACTTCATCCAGCTCACTTGCACACAACGAATTTGGATAGCATTTGACTTATTGTGTAACATACCTTATTGATTAAATATTTAATGATTGGGTATATTTGTAAGTGGGAAAGAGGAAGAGAGAGATAAATCTGAATAAAAATGCAGAAAATGTAGTAAACGTTGTAGAAACATTGCAGAGGACGGACAGTACCTATAATACATGTTTTCATACTCCCATAAATATCATGTTGACTTGAGTTTTATAAACCGTGATGTTCTATTGCTTGTCATATCATTTGAAAATTGTTATAAATATCAAATAAAATACTTAACAATTGTAATAGCTTTACGCAATTATATGCAAATGCCTTCTGTGTGTGTAATTTGTATGTAAAATTCTATTGTCTACATTTTTTCTTCTTCTTCATTGGATCACAGAGCTTGAATCAAGCCTTTTAGGAAAGGTATAGTGCTGTACGTATCGTAGCTTTCTCTTTGTTACAATTGTAATTTTTATGGAAAGGGAGTGTATTGCCTCAATTTTCATTGCGAGACCAAGCTTTGTTTTGAAATTCACTTATCATTATTTTAAGATTTTTTAATCTATACTTTATCCAGGAAACTTGCACACAACGTACTTGGATCATATTTGATTTGTTGATGTAACTCAATATGCTTAAATATTTACTGATTCGATATATATGAGAAAGAAAAAGACAGATAAATCTAAATGAAATTTTAGAAAATGTAGTAAACGTTGCAGAAACATAAAGAACGGACAGTAGGTATATGTAAACATACATTTAGATAAATATCATGTTGACTTTATTTATATTCATCGTGATGTTTTATTGATTGTCATGTATCATTCAAATCATTACAAATACCAACACAGCAAACACCAAGTAACATGCTGGGAAATGATACATTTCATAATTATAAAAGTTTTGCATTACTATATGCAAATATTTTCTGTATGTATATATGTAATTTTTATATAAAATAAATTTTTAATTGTATACATCTTTTCTTCTCTTTTATTGGACCAAGAACCTGAATCGTGCCTTTTGAAAAAGACAGTCCTATATGTGGACATTTGTTTGCTTGGTCTAGCTCTATAACTGTAGAATTCCTCGATGACTGGTCATCGATACTATCGGAATCTCTTTTGTACTTCTTAGAATATTGGGAATGGCTAAACTGCGATACGCTATCTGGTGGCGAAAACAGAACTAAAAAGAGTAGGTCGCCGGCTGCCACATAAATAAATCGACTTAAAAACTATTAGACCGAACTTGTATTAATACCATATAAAATAGGGGTACAATTTTCCGGGGAGTGCTATAGAGTGTATAGTTTTTCGTTATCTCTTTTCTGGAAACCGATTTTTTAAATTTCTTTACTCGTAAAAATTAGAAAAATTAAAAAAATTGGTTTCCAGAAAATCGGTAACGAAAAACTACACACTCTATAACACTTTCTGGAAAATTCTACCCCTATTTTATATACTTTTGATAAAAATTCAGTCCAATAGTTTTTAAGTTAAAAACGGCCAAACATACACCACCCATTAGAATTTTATATAATAGTATAGAAGAGTAGGTCGCCGGCTGCCACATAAATAAATCGAATTGCGGCATGAAAGCGTCGAATTGGTAAAATTGCATATTTCACTTATGGGCAGTCTCATTTTAATTACTGAAATCTATATATATAAAGGAAAATGTCCTGACTGACTGACTGACTCATCAACGCCCAGCCCAAATCCCTGAATCGAATTTTTATCAAAAGTATATGAAATAGGGGTAGAATTTTCCGGAGAGTGCCACTATGTGTATAGTTTTTTGTTACCGATTTTCTGGAAACCGATTTTTTTTATTTTTTCAATTTTTTAATTAAAAGAATTAGAAAAACCGGTTTCCAGAAAATCGGTAACAAAAAACTATACACATAGTGGAACACCCCGGAAAATTTTACCCCTATTTCATATATTTTTGGTAAAAATTCGGTTCAGGGAATAAGCACATACGTCGTATTGTAGAGTGACAAGTGACCTACTCTCTCCGGCCATTTTGCCTTGTGACGTCACGACCGCCAATCCCAATAGTCTAGTCGCCAGGTCGATTGAGCATTTTTTCGAGGTTGATGGCTTTAGTTAATGTTTTTTTTATGTTTTTTGAATCGTAGAACAAGAATCTGTAAATAATTTTTTCGTAAGTCGATGCAATAAAAAGTTATTAACAATTTATTTGTTTAAATTGCCCTAGCGATCAAACTCTACATCCTATAAAAAAATGAACTGGAGAAAATTTGTTCCTCTTTTCACGATGAACAAAATGGCGTTTGAATTTTTCCAAAATCTTGATTATTGACGGAAATATGTCAATTTTTAGGTAATTACTGCCTACGTGTAGCGGAGTATCCTAGGCATGCGCGCTCGCGCTCAATTTTACTACAAGACAAGTTTGATCGCTAGGTCAATTTAAACAAATAAAAATTGTTAATAACTTTTTATTGCATCGACTTACGAAAAAACTATTTACAGATTCTTGTTCTACGACCCAAAAAACATTAACTTAAGCTATCAACCTCAAAAAAATGATCAATCGACTTGGCGACTAGACTATAAGGATGTTGTATCGCTACGGAATTATACGTAATATAGGTAGATGAGAGAGGAATAAATGAAAAGCAAATGATTCAATTGTGTAAAGTTTTTAAGTCTGCAAGCCTGGTTATGTGTCAGAATAAAACAAGCAATCTTTAAAGTAACAAAGTTTTAAAGTTTTATTAAACGATTTAACAACATATCGTACCCCGAGAAAAATAATGTCACAACTAAAAAATTCACAGATTTCAGGAGAGAGAAAAAAACAAATTTAATTTAATTTGTTTGAATTGTAGAGATAATAACTAACGCGCAATTACGATATTTTGTTATAATAAACTTATACCGTTTCTTGAAGAAGTCTGTTGCGATTCACTTGTTAATTTATTTATGACACTATATCATCCTTGAAACTACATCCAGGAAACCGCAACAAAACTAGTTTAAAAGATTCAATAAAATGTAATAATATAAAGATCCTCGAAATTCAAATATAGATTGAAAGAGGCTGTAAGGGTTACACGCGGATCCAGATGCGTTTAAATATTATAATGATTTATTTCTCAAAATCCAAATTCCAAACGTTTCGGCTCCTGTCCGAGTCATCTTCAGTGGTATAATGTTAACGACAATAATAATTATTTTTGTGTTGTGCGTCGTGTCGACAGGATCTCGTACAGATCTCTTTGTACAGATCATTCCTTTGCCATATGTTCATACCATTTTTATTTGACTTTACGATGTATTCGTTCTCCAGACTACTTGGTGAGTTATTTTAGAATTCTAATTAAGACAAGGATGTTACTCCTTAATTACTTTACAGATTTGGACCTTGTAGTCTCACTAGGTTTCTGTAAAACTTGGAAACAGTAAACTCACCATATTGTTAAGGAGAACATTTTATTATATATTGTTGTTAACATTATACCACTGAAGATGGTTCGGACAGGAGCCGAAATGTTTGGAATTTGGATTTTGAGAAATAAATCAATATAATATTTAAACACATCTGGATCCGCGTGTAACCCTTACAGCCTCTTCCAATCTAGATTTTAGTTTAAAAGAATAACGACACTTCTGACCCCTGCAGCGGATTTTGCATGTAGACTTGTAATATTATATTATAGGACGTAGGAATACTCTTTATGGGCTTAACTCAAAATTGAAATTTTTTAGTCGTGACAGCATTCTTCTTGAGGTGCAATGTATTCGTAAACAATCTCTCACCCTTACAATTAATTATGAGGCCTTAACTACTTTCCCAATGATTGATTCCATACGATTCTTTTTCTCTTTACGCGCACCTTATTTTCATCTCAAATTCTATGTCTACTTCTCTGTGACTCAACTCTATTTTGTATTCTCTATCCCTGCCTTTGTTCAAAATGCGAAGACTTCCCCCTACCTAGTCTAACTTTCAATAATCCTCGCTTATTCATTTTTGTGTACGTCGACTCATTACATCGCATCCTAACCGACTTCTATTTAACACTATTTTAAATTTTACAATTTTACTTTTATCTCAGCGAGCATATTTAAATGCATATTTATTGATATAATAACACGTGCGGTTTTAAAAACGAAAAATAACAGCAATAAAAAAAGGAAACTAAGCGAAACAAGAGAGGAGCGATTCGTAGTTGAGAAGCAAAAATTGATCGATAACAGCAGTATTTTGCTGCGCTTTGGTCCGCGAACTTTCTAGAATATGAACAGACAGAACCACGTTATTAATTATGATATTTTCTCGATTTTGCTGCAGGTTAGAGGATTCTTGGTTGTGGTCACAGAAAGTTGATTTTTAAGCGTATAAAACATTGTTTTTTTTATGTGTAACGGATTTATAACGGATATAATATCAAAATTATTAATATATAAAATGCAAGTTTTTAACAAACAAAAATGTATATTGAAATTGTATATTAAAATTGTCGGGTTTTATCGGCATGAATAATCTCATTGTGCAACCAAAATAGAGTTATAATAATTTTGTAGAATTTTATTGATTGGATTCACCATGATAGAATTTTATTTACATCTGTGACAAGTTATGGTTTTGAAGAGCTTGATTGTCTCTTAAGTTTGCTGGAATTAAGTGTTCTATTTGCAGCAGATACCTTACAACACTTATTAGTTGAAGATTTAACCAACAAAAGCCTGAGAGACATTATTTTACGCCACCAAGAATTGCAATTAAAATTTGCTTAATTATTAGATAAATAAGAATAAATAGATAAGTAATAGAATAAACAGAATGTTAAAATCATTTACAAATATAAGTCAAAAATTAAAAAATAATAAATATTAACATCTCGATTATTTCTTTAAATTCTTGTCTTATCATTATGTTCAACTTTGAACTCAGTTTCAGCCTTCGGTTGAAGCAGTAACTAGGATTTCGATTGGTTGAAATTTCAGATCCTTGATAGTAACTTTTGTGTGCGTTTACAGCCAAATTTATTATCATTTATATAGTCGTCTAAAATACACAAACTTAAAACAATATTCAATGTTATATCAAATATAATATCAAATGTTGATCTCAGGGTGAGATCTTCATTAAACAAAATTTCATAAAGAAGCATATATTATAACAGATCGAAAATCGATTCTCTTGAAGGAATCGATTCGTACAAAAATCAAATAGAGAAGAATCGATATAAAAAACGATTTTTGGAGGAAAGAGATCAATTTTCTGAAAATCAAATTGAGAACGCTCATCACTAAAAGGGTCACTTCGACCAAGCTCCGATTAACTTAATCGTTGATTAGTCTATTGGAAATGACCAATCGTATTTGTCAATCTGTTTAATGAGCAACTGCGATTGATCATTTCCAATGGACTAATCAACGATTAAGTTAATCGGTGTTTGGTCGAAGAGGCCCTAAGTTCACAACGCGCCGCGTTGAGTTGCTCGCGGAATTGCGCGACTTTGATCTGTTGCTCGCAGAAGAAAAACAGGACATTATAGTGTAAATTGAGAATTATAAAATACAGACTCAGATTATTGTTAACAGAAAATTCGAGTACACTACTCGGACTTCTTTTCACAGACATTTACGATGATTTTGATTCCGTTTTTTTTTAATGTTTGTCTGACTGAATCTTTCTAATAACAAAAACAGCGTCAAAATTTTAAAATCATCTACCTTTATTTTATTTACATTGTGTACGTACATTTCTTTACACTGTGTTTAAACATAAAAAATATTTAAAAATATTTGATTTATAATACATAAGAAGAGAGTAAATTGTTTTAACTATGATATTATAAAAGCACTAACGATGATATTATAAAAAACGGGCTAACTAAGAACCAAGCGCAGTAAATGATGCGCGAAAGTTTTTATTTTTATTTTTATTTTACATATTTTCCGACCTTGACTGCGCGCCGACTAAATTTTTCTGACTTGAAACACAGCTCCGGTTGGAGTAGTAAAATCCTCGCTACCCCTTATTAAATCGATAATAAATTAAATCCATTTGATCTCACCTAGAATGCGTATATTTTTCTACCTTTTTCCTTTTCTTCCACTGTATATACAATTTTAGTTTATTAAAATTCCAAGTGCTTTCAATACTTTGTAGTATGACTATATGATAATTGTAAGTATGATATATGGCTCCTGCACACAGGAAGCGCTTGTCGAGGCAAGAAACGACGCAGTAGCCAATAAGTTTTTGGTTTTTGGTTTTCACCAAAAAAAAGGCACACTGATTGGCCACGTCGCTTCTTGCCACGCGGCAACCGTTTGCGCATCCTGTGTGCAAGAGTGCAGCAGCCAAGAGTAGCGTCAGTAGAGTTGAGCACGTGGTGCTACTGAGCACGTGGTACGTGGTGCCATATATGTAGGAAGATGAGAAACATATGAATGGAAAGTAAGTAAATGTTATTGCAATTGTTATTGCGTTTACTTCAAAGAGCATATTTAAACGGACATTTATCGCATTGATAACACGTATTGTTTTAGAATGGAAAATAACAGCAATGAAAGGGGAAAACCGCGCGACACAGTAACATTGATTCTTAAAGAAGAACGATTCGAGGTTGACAAACAAAAACTGATCGACAAGAATCAGTATTTTGCTGCGCTTTTGTCCACGAACTTTCTAGAATATGGACAGACAGAACACGTTATCAACTATGATATTTCCTCAATTGTGCTGCAAGTGAGAAGATTTATCTAATTCTTGGCTGTGTTCACAGAAAAAGTCGCTTTTTGAGCGTACAAAACATTGTTTTTTTGTTTCTTGTGTAAAGGATTTGTTATATGAAAATTCTCAATAAAATGCATGTTTTTAATAAACAAATGTATATTAAAATTGTATTGCGTTTTATCAGCATGAATAGTCTTATTGTGCAACCGATATAGAGTCATAATAATTTTGTAGGGTTTCATTGATTGGATTCATCATGACAAAATTGTATTTACATCTGCGACAAGTTATGATTTTGACGACATGCTTGATCATTTCTTAAATCTGTTGGAATTAAGCGTTCTATTTGGAGCAGATGAATTAACAGAAGATATAACCAACAAACTTGACAAACACTATAAGTCACCAAAATATGCGATTAAAATTTGGTTACTGGCACAAGAATTGAATTTTAATGTGCTACAAGATCTTTGTTTGGCTTCTTGCTTAGATCGTTTCGATCAACTGCCATTCAATTCAATTTGTGAGT
>NW_020226272.1:0-56913 GCF_003070985.1 Temnothorax curvispinosus | reverse complement strand
AATATTTTATTTGTATTTATTAGTTAAAATTATAAAACCTGAAAATGAGATTTAAGATTCAAAGAGTAATGAACAATGTTCTTTTTTCTTTTTGGTCAATGCCTAGATTCCTGTTACGTATCCCACAACGGCGCCCGAAATTGCTTTACCAGAATTAGACGGTAAAACGGCAAAAATGTATAGAGGTGGCAAGATCTGCCTGACTGATCACTTCAAGCCATTGTGGGCTCGCAACGTTCCCAAGTTTGGCATCGCTCATGCAATGGCTCTTGGTGTAAGTTAAATACTTGATTGCGCTTAATAATTAAACGTATAGTGAAAAAGACTTGTTTATATATAAATCTTTATATTAAAATAATATTCTCATAGAAGGTTCTAACACCAAATTTTTTTTCTTTTTTTTTTTTTTTAGCTGGGACCATGGTTGGCAGTGGAGATTCCAGACCTTATAGAAAAGGGCATCGTAGTTCACAAGGACGAGGAAAAGAAAACGTAAATCGGCAATGCGCAGGATAACGATAATAACAAAATGCGATCGTTGAATAAGTTATTTTTTATGCCTACCGCTCGGAAAGAAGAATTTATACAGTACGTTAAGTTTTTACACACGGTATAGAGTATTTACATTGTTCAAATAAAGGCTATTTAATACAGGCTATTTGTCATCGTCGTCCAGTTTTATCTTCTTGCTGTCTTTGATTATCTGATCGAGCCTGTACAAGTCCTTGAGCGACACCTGTCCCGTACCCCTCTCGAGAGGCCTCGGTTGAGATGCGTCCGGTTTCCATCCTAACATGTACATTATCTGAAACGTGGCGGGAACGAATGCGGTGCTATCTTCCCTCGTCTTTCCGTAAAGCTGCTTGTATATAGAAGCAGCGGCGATCAACGTATCCCTCGGTAAATGCAAATTACGATTCCTGGCCGCATTGTTCTCGGCCATTCCTAGACGAATAAAAATTGCGTGATACAACTATGGACCTGTTGTATAAATTTTTATTTAGGCAAGAATAGATAAATTTTGTAATATTATTCACCTTTCAGATCCCACATAAGCTCGAACATGCTCGGGTAACCGATGACTATCTCGTCGGTATCAATAGTCAACATAGTAAAATTCGCTCTCGTTAGTAGAGACCCGATATCCCTGATTTCCACGAATGGCGAGATGTGCGGCGAGATTCCACCGTGCCTCTCGAATTCAGCTAATTGCAAGGAACTTCTGTATTATCAGAATGAATATCAGAAATAATAAACTCAAGCAAAGACACTCCGGAAGGTCCTCGATCTAAATCCTGGCAATGTCGCCTTTACCTCAACTCGTAAAGCGTATCGCCGCCAAATACAGCCGCCAGGAAGACTCCGTCGTTCTTCAGACTGCTGTTGATACGTCTGAAGCATCCGGGAAGATCGTTGACCCAGTGAAGACTCAGACAACTGATCACCAAGTCGAAACTGTCCGGCTCGAAGGACAGATTCTCCTCGTCGATGACTTCTCTCTTGACTTTCACACCCTCCGTGGTCTCGGCCTGCCGCAGGAAACCCGGACTCATGTCGGCCAGCACCAGCTCCTCCACCGACTCGTTGAGAATCCGCTTGGACACGTGACCCCGGCCACATCCCAGATCGAGGGCCCTACCGAACTTTCGTTTGATATCGAATATTCGATCGGCCAGCCTGTCGCCCACCTCGTCCTTAATGTAGTCATACAGCTGGACGTTGGTGTCCTTGGCGGCGCGTTCTCGCTGCAACAGCTTCGCGTTCCTGTCGAAGACGTTCATCGGGCTGTCAGGTGGCAACGTGGACATGGATGCGACATTACAAGCACCGTTAGGATTGTACCTAGGACTCAGCAGGTTCAGCTTGCCGTGCAATAACTGGCTTGCCCCGCGGAACGGAATCTTTGGCGTCATTTCTCGATCGCGCTACGATCTCGATTAACTCTTCTATCTTTAATTAACTGATTAACTTTTCCTCTTTTATAATATATGTATCTGTTAGACACAATTCTACCTTTTTCCTCCTACTAAAACTTTTTCTAATCTCTTTTTATGTGAGATATTTCACTATCATGATTAAATTGTTGATACTCTTCTAGATATCGAGGACGATAAGTCCGACTGGAGCTGCTCCGGTTTATTCTCTCCGCAGGGATCAAGAGATTGCGGTTAGGAATAACCTTAACTCGCTTCTAACCTGCAAGAAGAGATTAACGTCATCGATGCAAGATGCAATACAAACGAAATAAGATTTATAATATAAATAATATAATAAATTTATAATAAAATATATAATAATTTACAATAAAATTAATATAAAATTTATAATAAAGTATAAATTTTAAAAATAATTGTCATCCATCTTTAATATCAATTAACGCTAATTATTAAAGTGATATTAATTATTACTAAAATTAATTACAGTTATTGAGAATAATATTAGGTTTTTTACATCTGTTGTCGCAAATAAGTATTTCCGAGTACATTCCGGCAGTTTAAAATGGTTTAAAAACACCGCCATGTTAGGAAGTTACGCGGGTGCCAATATGGCTGTCTTCAGTCGCTTTTCGGAGGCGCTGCGGTGCGAGACTTTCTTTACGGTGCCGACGTCTGTACTTCGCGTCGCGTTTGGCGAGGTACCGCGTTTTGTATCCGGCAAAATTTACAGAAATCCGTCGGATTTCTAGCTAGGAAGATGGTTCAGAAAAAGGTAAGATCATCGAACTGTCGTGCGCGAATAATATTTCCGTCGAGCGGCATCGACAGCGACGAGTATCCGCGTTCGAATCTCTGGCATGTTTCTCCAGCGTGTGACCTGAAAATATGTTTTCGTTCCGAAGTAAATTGATTCAGTAAACTGTGTAACGTGACAATTGTGGTCCTTCGAAATTCTATTTCTGCGTATAGCAACGATCAAACAGATCGATTCGTTTATGTGATATCGATTTAATGTTTCATAACCTAAATTTACAATGCACAGTAATTTCGTGGATCTCGACGCTAAACGAATATTTAAACGAATGGTGGCCAGAAATAAGCATTTAATTTTTATGGGATGAATCGTTGGATTTCTAAAAGACGTTTCTTGCATGAAAGTGGCAATAATAGGTTTAATCTTTCGTCTGTATACGCTTTTTTTGTACCCTCGGAGTGAACACGTGGGTCTGTCACGTTCGACGCTATTTATTCCTATCAGTCTTTTTATTTTTTTTTAAATCTGAAAAAATTTGTGAAACATCTGTCTATACATTGTAGTTGACGATTTTATAGTCATTTTAATGAACATCGTTTACTTAATATTTTCTGGCAGTCTTGCGAGTTTTACAGTTACCAGCAAATATTTTGGACTCTGTAGACCCATATACAGATGGAAAATTAATTTAGCTTATATATTTTGTTAAAATATACCTGTGTATATCATGAAAAAACTTATTAAAATTACTCGATTATATTATGAATATATTGATTGTTGATTCCTATTAATTTTCCTTTTCAATTTCAGCCGAAGAAGAAGGTTGGGAAGAAGGTAGCTGCCGCGCCGTTGGCAGTTAAGAAGGTTGAACCGAAGAAAGTGACCAATCCACTCTTCGAAAAACGGACACGCAACTTTGGCATTGGTAAGTCAAAGTAATTTTACTGATTTCTAGTTAATAGTTTACAACTGTATGGAATAGCCGCATGTTACTGTTGATAATCTGTTAAAATTTAGGTCAGGATATTCAGCCGGCTCGTGATCTCAGCCGCTTTGTAAGATGGCCGAAGTACATTCGCATCCAGCGCCAAAGGTCTGTGTTGCAGAAGAGGTTGAAAGTGCCACCGACGATAAATCAATTTACTCAAACATTGGATAAACAAACCGGTAAGATGTACATTCCACGCATCCATGATTTAAAAAATTATTAAATTCTATACATGTACATAAAATAAAATATACAATAATATTCTTATGTTGTTGTAGCTACACAGTTATTCAAGGTATTGGAAAAGTATCGTCCGGAATCAGCAGCCATGAAGAAGGCAAGGTTGAAGGCGAGAGCCGAGCAGAAGATCGCGAAGAAGGAAGACACGCCGACGAAGAAACCAAACGTCATTCGCAGCGGAACCAATACGGTGACCACGCTGGTGGAGCAGAAGAAAGCTCAGCTGGTCGTTATAGCTCACGATGTTGATCCTATTGAGGTTAGTTATATGTATAAATTTATAAATTCTCAGCAGATTTCTATTTTGCAAGATTTCTCTTCTATTCAACGAATGATGCTAAATTTCTTCACCTGAGGATACAAATTTATAATTTTATTTGTATTCATAGGATGATATATGACATCTGACTAACATTTTATATTATTATATATATTTGTATGCAAGAAATTATGTGTGCCAACCTAATTGGTTCTTTTTTTTATTGATGCAGATCGTATTATTCCTTCCTGCCTTGTGCCGCAAGATGGGCGTACCATACTGTATTGTTAAAGGCAAGGCACGTTTGGGACGTCTGGTTCGACGTAAGACTTGCTCAGCAGTTGCTCTTACTCAGGTATGTATATACAATTTTTGTAATGTGTATTTAATTTGACCATATGATGTGAAAATACAAGAGCCAATCCAATGAAACATCGTGATATTTCAAAAAATTTCTGATACACACTTACAAAAGTCTGATTCTTCCACTTTTATTTCAGTTTTATTAAAGTATGTCGTTATTATTTCAGGTGGATTCTGGCGATAGAGCCAACTTCGCAAAGATTGTCGAAGCCATTAAGACGAACTTCAATGATCGATATGACGAAATCAGGCGTCACTGGGGTGGTGGTTTACTGGGAAGCAAATCTGCGGCCAGGATAGCGAAATTAGAAAAAGCTAAGGCCAAGGAACTGGCACAGAAACAAGGTTAACATTATTGCCCGTCATTTACAGGTTACATAAAAAAATAAAGGATGAAATACATCTGGTATCTGTATTTATTTCATAAAATATACCTACATATTTTATGCTTCTCCTTTCATTTTTGTATAAAGGGTCTTTGTTATCTTAAAATAAGAGAGAATTTCTAAATCAACTTATATACAATGATATCTAATATCCTCAAATTCGTTTCTTGATGAGTTTCTCTAGCCTCTTAATTCTTCCAGCTTCATGTTCTGGACTGTTATGTACTACGTGACTTTTCGTAGCGTTTGCGGCGTCTGTGTTTTCAGATTGCTTAAATTGCTCGAGCAATAGAACTTGATCTGTTTTTTTCAATCCCTATAGAATACATATTGATCTTATTAGATACTCAATTAAAAATATAATAGATTATATATAAAAAAAATTTAGTTACTGCAAAAGTTACCTTCATATCTAAAATTTTTTGAAATTCTGAAGACTGTAAGTCAGGCAAGCGTACATTGCACTGTTTTACGAAGTCACTTGGAGATTCAATTGGGGACATTACAATCTTCAATATCATTTCAGCATTTGCCATACCTTTGACCACAACCTATATAATAAATAAGATATACATTGCATATATTGTTTGATATTTATACTATCTATCTTGTAAAGTATTCAATTACTTTGGTATATGTTACTGGAGCTTTTCTCTGTATTTGATAACCCGTCGATGGAAGATCCAGCAAGGCCGTTTTCAACATGTGGACATCCAACAACAGTTGTTCCGCGCCGACGGCGTTTAATGGCTTGCACTTAAATAATTGCTGTACTAATTTTGCTATGAAAGAGCTGAAACAAAGCATCGAATATAAAAAAAATCTTGAAAAATATTTCGCGTAAATATGTATATGTCACGACAAATGTTTTACCTAGCAAATTTGACACAGAGCTGTGTGAAATATTTTCTACAAGATGATAATCTATCTCGTATGGTCGGTATTGTTTGTCGAAGGTGCGCTATTATCGTATTAACATAATTACTCTGATCACCCACGACTTCCACAGAACTCCATTGCACCTGAAAAAAAAAAAGAATCACTTTTTTATTATACGTCATAATATGACATTAACACTATTATTAATTGTATATTATTTTTATAATAGCATAAGATGATATTAATTTTATATTGTAGGATAATAATATATTTGAATTGTGTGCAATTAATATACTATTGATAATCACAACTTTTTTTTATACTTTACCTTAGTCATTGCAGTCAATGCAGATTCACACGCTGCTTCCAGATCTTGAACCAGTAACTGAATACAATTAGAAATCACGCTAGAAACAAATGGTAGAAATTAATAAATCAACAAATTTCTAAAAGTATATAAAATTAAGAGAAAAAATAAGACATACTTATGGAAGATATCCTGTTCTTGAGACAAATTTATTTTATCCGAACAGCATTCATCTGTCTTCTCACGAAGTTTCTCTTCTAATTGCTGTGTCGTTTCTAAACAATATTCAGCCGTTGTCAAAATACTGAAAAAAAAGCATATTTTAATAAATAATAATTCACTGTGTTCTGTGGAACGGAAATAAAGAATAACAAATGTACTTACCAGCATATACGAGATTGCTCCTCTTTACTAAATCTGGCAGTTTCTCCTTCCTTCAAAAAACTTTGGAAATTTTGAATAAAGCCTGACGTTGATAAATCTCGGAAGTCACGCGTGATATTGCTCATACTGGTGCCAATTCCTGCGCTGCCTCCGATTCTATAATGATTACATTAAGATACATTAAGTTCAATTAAAATATACGTACATAAGTTCTGATTTACATTTAATTTTTACACTTACTTGGGTAAATTATTCTGTAAGATCTTAACTGCGTATTCCCGTAGGTACTTCTGAAAAGTCTCGGCGAGACTCAGCATAATTAAACCGGTGCTGAGTTGCGTACATTGCACCATGCACTTCTTGTAAAATACAAACAGATCGGCACACGAGCTCAGGACACTGCTTGGCCCTTCAATGCCGTCAAATTCCTTAGCACCTGGCGGTTGCGTTTTAGCATCGGACACGAACTTATCCATCAGATCTGCCAAATTGCGATCCAAACTTTCTATATAAATGTTCAGGTATGGCTCGAAGCATCTTCCTATTAACTTTTCGAATGGAGACGGCCTCGGCTTTTCATTTTCAACCTATATGCAAGAGAACGATGTACATTTTTAACATTTTATAATAAAAACATAGTTAAACGTAGACTAAACAGTTTTGATACCTTTTCATCTTCTTCAAAAGGATTCCCCGGTACCTTTTCCGCAACATCATTACTGACTGTTACTGACTTAGCATCCGTGGTCTCCAAAGTACTGCCGATAAAACGCTTCGACAGTAGCGTCTCGAAATTACTGGTTCTTTGAATCGCGTAAAGCAATAACTTAACGTCTATTTCATTACGTCTCTTGTTCATCAATTTTGTGAGATCTTCACGTGTGACATGGCAGAATTGTACAGCTATTCGCTCGGAAATTTCCCAGTCCTGGGGAAAGATCGTACCGAACTTTGACTCAAAGTCCAGCAGATGTTTCTTGATCCACCCGTATCTTCGATCTATCTTATCCAACCAGGCGAAATCCTGATTCTCATCGAACAAATGTGCGTATTCTTGCAATTGGATATTTACAAACCAGACGAGCAGATCTTTCCTTTGAAGAAGAAATGACATTTGAGATTGAAATTCTATCATTACTCGTAGAATAACGTTACAAATATCTGTATAATATGCATACTTCACTTTAGGGTGTAAGACTGATAATACTAAACATCCTTCCGTCAACTGATTGAAATGCTTTGGATTCTGGCCGGAAAAGGCCTGTTTGAAATCCGCTGTAATCTGCTGGGCCAACTCATCCTGGATCTGGCGTACCTTTTGTAGACCAAGGAAAGCACATTAAAAGAATCAGTTCTATCAATTATATCAAAGATACAACTTGCGTCCTTACTTGATCAGACAACTGCTTCACTTGCGGTATATCCATGTAGCTGTTAAAATGCTGCATCACTTCCATCACTGCTTGCAACGGTAAGATAATTTCTCCATATTGCTTCTTCTGCGTTAATACTCTGAAGTAAACCAAAAGGTACAGATTTTATAATTTCGAACAATGTCTAAATAATACTCTTAATATGCAATATGCGTATACTTTAGGTTATCCACTCCATCCACAAGCATGTGCAAATGGTTCAGCGCCGTTATCGAGGCAGTAAGGTTCTTCTTGGCGAAATCCAGCTGTTTGATGTCCCTCGTAATCTCCTTCACCACTTCCTCGGACTGCTCCGCCTTGTCCTTTATGTCCTTTATATGGACAAATAGCTGCCTTATCACCTTCTGTGCATCTTCCAACGCCGCTCTACCATCTTGGCCCACGTTCGTCTGACCACGCACCACTGACCGTATCTCTCTATCTATAGTATGTATCTTTTTTTCTATTTTATTCACCACTTCGTCAATATTTGACAATGACTGTTCCGAGGGAAATAACGTGTTTATATAGTCCACCACGTTGAAATTGGGTTGGTCTAACGGATCAGTGATAGTCAAGACCTGATAGCAAGAAAAACAGTGTTAGGCTTACAAAATTTCGTTAAAAAAAAACAAACAAACAAACAAAAATATATCTCACAGATGTGATAATACGCAAAATCATGGCAAGTCGCTCAAAATCATGAACGTTAAAAAAGTCGGTTCAGGGAAAGGTAGGCGTTGAAAAGCGGAGCATTTTATTGAACAGGAATGACACATCGCGCGCATACAAAAGGATCGTGAGTGTTTAAGTAAATTTTGCGTGGATCTTGAGGAGAAAGCTCCGCAAGGGGAGGAGGCGAAAAGGACCCGCGGACTAACCTGCTCGATCACGCTCTGCACGTTCGGCGGGAACGTGTAGACCGTAGAGCGGAGCTCCTCCAGCTCGTCCTCCTCGTGATTGTCCATCGCGCTACGCGAACGGGCATGGGCGTACTTTTTACGCGAGCCTCGCGCTATATCCGCGCGCCATGCATGCGAATCGCGACGAACATGCCGAACGTGGATGTGGCAGGTGACATGTCGATGACGTACGCGCCGTACGCGGTACGCGCGAGCGCGACACCAGTCTGGTGCACCACGAAGCGGAGTCAGCGGAGAACGACGAACTGGGGAATCGGGGAACTGTCGTCCGCGGGAGACGCGCACTGGCGATGGGCTCGGCAAGTTTTGCTACTTTTAGTGGTATTTATTTTCAAAATTGTCTTTATTTTCATAACAAGTGCTGTTGTAGCATTTTAATTTTATTCAGTTTTGTGTACGAAAAAGGGTAAAATCTTCATTTAAATATTAAAACTCCATCTTAATAAATAAAGAGAGAATACAAATAAAAATAAAAACATGATACCAATTATTCGCATTTTTTTACTATAACGTGAAAGTGTGCAATACATATTTGAGTTAAACTGCATTTTATTAAGATCTTCGTCTTTATTTAATCTCATGCGCACATATCATCCCACTAACAAATTCTGCATCTCTTACAGATTCGTAGATCCCACTTTTGGCGTACTATAATAAATATTCTGTGTTGTACTAAAACGTTCAGTGGATTAAATTGCAATGAAATAATTAAAAAGCTAGGTGGAAGAGGCGGAAGCTGTTAATTAAGCGTCAACATTGGAGAGTATATAATGTTTATTATTACTATTACATAAATTCAAATTATATATTTATATAAATACAAAATATAGTGTGAAAGCATATCTTAACTAATATATATATCCAAAAATGGACTTAGATGAAAATTAACACTTGTGAATTCATATGTTTTTTATGTAAGAAGATAAACAAACACACATTTAGGGGTGTGGAGTGCAAACTTGAAAAATAATATTGAGTTGTTGGAAATGAGACAAGTCCATTCTTAATAATATATTCACATCAGTTATTTACATATATAATTGATAGACATCAACATAAATAAAACTATATGTAAATGTACCATTTTTTTTTCTAAATTCATCACGACATATTCAGATAGCATTTGTTATCATAGACAATCACAGTCTTACAAGTGTAAAAAAGTTTCTAATTGCGCGTGGTATTATCAATGTGAATCATCTTCGGTATAACTTAATTGTATTTCGCATCATTAGAAACGCTATATAACTATTAAGTGTACAAGTTGTCTAATTCAAATCAAATATTTTATAATGGATGTAAACACATCATCCTACAGTTTTCAGTACTCAATAATGACCCATTCTCTATTTTTTTTTGTCTTTGTATTTGCAATATCGGCCGTACTCAATATTTTACCATTTTCGATAAACTTCCCAATAATATATTCCTGTAAAGAACATTTATACGCTGTAAATTTAAAGCTAAATAAGTGTCAATATATAGTCAATATAGTAACTGTATACATATATACAGAATATCCAAACTCTATGGAAATATAATTTTCTTGTTGACATGGAATATCTCCTGGACAATAATATAATTCACAACCGAGAAATAAGAATAAGAAGAAGATAACGATAATGACGCCAAATAATGGTGATGTAATAATGATTTGGTGAATAAAATATCATTATAAAATGTGTAATAAGAGGATATAATATATTATTACAAATTACTTACATGTTTGAATTCAGCATTAAGCAACATATGTATACACCTTCCTGTAAATCGTAGAATGTATTAGTTTGTATTTCAGTAAATATTAGCGTCAATGTATAACATGCATTACATACAAATCTTCCTCTGTACGAGCCAAGTACTCTCGTTCGATTAAGCCTTCGATACGTTTCTTAATTATTACAGGTGAAGGCAAAAATCGACCTCTTAACTGTTCTGTTACCTCTGTTACCAGTATATTATGCTAATAAAAGAGAAAATAAATGATATATATTGATTATGCTCTATATATTCTACACATATTATAGCTTATCTCGAAAAAAACAAATATTTTTTTACGTTCGAAAAATATGTATCAATGAATTAACCGTGTACAGTGAACTTATATTTATAAGAAATTTCAAGTTACATACAGGCATACACTTTCGGGCTTTCATAATTCGTACGATGGCTGCTTCGATCTCGTGTTTCCGGTCTTCATCGATTTTATTGCGCGTCTCTATTCTCTCAGGTTCGGATTCTCCCTTTGCGGTTACGGTCTGGATCTTTACTCTTAACAAAAGCGATACAAACATTCAATAAAAGATGGTTATTTACATCACATATATTATTAACACATTTGCAGTTACTAAACTAACGTAATTTTATGTCACTTTTAAGATTTGTAGCCAATTGTCCTTGATGTAATTTTGAGTCATTTTAAAATGTAGTTTGTTGCCGCTCGTATAAT
This sequence comes from Temnothorax curvispinosus, assembly GCF_003070985.1. Taxonomy (NCBI): domain Eukaryota; kingdom Metazoa; phylum Arthropoda; class Insecta; order Hymenoptera; family Formicidae; genus Temnothorax; species Temnothorax curvispinosus. The sequence continues at coordinate 45,632 of NW_020226272.1, read as the reverse complement.
TTAACGTTATTTTTTTTTTTTAGGAAAGCACATGATTTTATGATTCGTATTTATGATTACTGCAGCTATATAACAATAAATTGATTTCATCAAAATGAGCATTTAAACGGAATTAAAAATAGTTTGGATCCGAAAATGAAACAAATTTGCACGTAGCTCTCAGTACAGTCACGCGCTAGAATCGCCAGCTGCGATAGTGTTATGTATCATTTATTGCATAAAAATATAATACCTATGTAATTTACTGTTAAAACTGTCGTTCACACAGAAACAATCCGTAGATTCAATTGCCTTGGTACGAGGATGTTTAAGTAAAATTCTTTGTGTAACTTTACCCATGGAAAGAGATTGCAATGCTCTGACCAAATCCCTCTCTGGAATATCGGTTTCACCTTGAATTTCCTACACAATATTCATACATATATATATATATATAAATTATAAACATTTTTTATTCTTCATGTAACATATGTAGATATGAGATGAGTAATAAGCTGCTTAAACTCATATCAAAACTCACCTCATATGTTAACCCTTCTCTTTTATTGAACAGCATTAACACACACATTTGGTAAGTGGAAACTTGTATTATGTGCTTTCGTGGTGCACTACACATGCTGCTTCGCTGGCTTACTAAGCCGCTGCTTGCGCTATCATTCCCAATAGAACTCAAAGATGATGGAGTATTCAAGCCTCCGCAATTACTCTCTTCTCTTCGTGGTCCATAAAATACAGCGTTTAGATCAGCAGAACCTGTACAAATTTTTATCATTGCACTCATTATATTACTAAATGCTTAAGTAAAAACAGATATTGATAAAGACATAAAAATAATAACTCACCTAATTGTGGCTGTAACGTTAATTGTCGACCGCTTTGTTTAGCTAGGTAGAAGCGCCGGAAGGCATCAAAGGCATCACGCGGAGCAGTGGGCATACTGCATTTTCGAGTGGCTGATTGCATTGGCCAGAAACCAGTTGTGAGCACTCGGACACTTAGATCCACACCATGTAGATTTGTCTTTATGAAACATACACAGATAAAACATAGAATAATAATCTATATCTATGATATACGCATAAATACAAATTTTATAAAATGTTTTAATTAAACATAACCAGAATATTACGTGTTAACAATATTTTCTGTAACTTATACACTAATTTATATTTTTATTTATACATATGGAAATACTCAAATTAATATTTATATAAAATCTTAATATCAAAATTATAGAGCATTTAAGATATACTCTGTCATAATAAAATCTTTTATTAAATTTTCTTTATTTTTAGCTGGTCTATGTTTTATTATATTATTTTGATACTTACGCCAGATGTACGAACATGATCCTTAAATTCATCCATAATAATGTTGCTGACTGTTAAATCCTTAAACATGTCTTCTAACTTTGATGTGAACAGATATCCACATTCAGTCTAAAAAAATAATCAAAAAATATGTTTTTAACTTCTTTTAATATAAAAATGTAAGCAATACACCCGTTTCAGATATGAACAAAACTATTTTGATCTAGAATATCATTATATCTAGTTTCTAGTTCTCACCTTAAGTTTGGATATCATATTCTTTTCACTATCATCTGAAACAGACTTATTCAACAATAATCGTTTGGCTAAGTGTTTTTTATAGTACTGTTCAAATATATCCTTTTCTTGTAACAAACGGAATAAAACCATAGTTTTATCTAGGATTCCTTCAATCTCCTGCTCTGTCATCTAAAACCAAATATATTCATGTATCGAAAATCATACGATATGTAACAATGCAATTATACACATAATACTAACTCCTTTAACGCCTTTCTTCAATTTGTCGTCGATAAATAGCGACAGATATTCCGGGCTTTTAGGATTCGAATTAAGGAAGTTCTCAAAATCTGATACTATCATCTGTTTATAATTTTTGTCATTATTGAAAGAATAACGTAGAAAATGATCAAAGCGATCTTTTAGATCTAACAAGTTTTGGACGTAAAGAACGGCATTTGTGGTTGATTCATGCTCTTCTTGCACTAACGCGCGGCCCTGCTCTCTGAGGAACTGAGATACACAGTCGCACACAATGCGAAATCCGTCTGATACTCTCGAAAATAGTTTATACATTTTACCAAGATCTTCCGTTTTCTGATTTTTGAGCATCTGTGCTACACGACTGTTTTCCATCTGTCAAACAATAAGAGATGTTAAGGTATATAACACATAATATATAATATGTGCTAAACATTCCAGCAAACACAGAAGACACCGAGTGCGCAATTTGATATCAAATTGCGCACTCGGTGTCTTCTGTGTTTGCTGGGATGTAATTATATAACACATGATATGTATTTATAATAAGTTTAGTCGTCCATTAATACAGGGGATCGATCATGTATCTTTTCCCCTAGGACGGAAACGTGAAAATTGAAAAGTTTATCTCTTCCTATTCAACACCAATGAAAAGAGATAGTTACATGAAATTTTTTACTTTTCACGTTTCCGTTCTAAGGAAAGGGTTACATGATCGCTACCCAGATCGTAAATAAACACACCTCAACAATGGTTTTCATGTGCACTTTGATTAACTCTTCTTCTACAACTTTTACTATCCGTGATTCAGTTGATTCATCTAAATAATGTTTTGCCCTTTCAGATTCTTCGCGGATTCTAGCTTCAACCTTTTCTATATATTCCGATGCACTATTTTCTGTTAGCAATTTTTGAGATTCCCCCTGAAGAAAATTTTGCAAGTTACATATGTGCATGTAAGAATATTGTACGTATCTCATACTCTGGACACTCACTCTATAAAACTCAGCACTTTGTTGTAAAAAAGGCCTTTCAAAATCTTCCTCATAAACTTGGCGATTGTTAATTCCAAGTGTAATTAACATTTGGCAGGCATTTTTTATAGCGCTACGATCTACATCTACAACTTCTCCTCTTCTTTCCCTCGCAATCATACCTAATAATGTTTCCCGTAAATGTTCTTTAACACATTCATATCTGACTATCTAAAAAATTTATAAGAAACTCGTCAATATTAAACATACTTATAACAATCATTTTAAATAAATTACAGCAACTTAACGTTGCAAAATCAACAATCATATGAAATAATAGTTTATTACAATAGAACTTTGTGACTTCTAAATTCTTTTTATAAGACAATGCAAATTAAAAATGAAAATTACCTGATCTCGAAAAATAATTAACCCAAGATTATACACATTGTCTACATTATTCTGTTGAAAATTATACACTCTATCCATGTACAACAAGATTTGACTGATCATCTGCATTGACGTTTGATGATTTTTCCATGCTAGATTTAAAGTTTGTAGGAAGTTGTTATGGAAGGAACGGCGAACATCCTCTCGCATTTTGTTTTCAAGATGTTGCGTTAGGACTTCCTTTAGTCCCGTGTATAATCGTTCGCCGTAATTGTGACTAACCATCATGTAAACATTGCGATAAAGTTCTCCAAAACTGAGGCCAGAGTATCTTGTCTTCGGTATCTCTATTATCTCTTGAATAGCACTCTTTAATGAGGTCCAGATGCTTTCTGCATCCTTCTCATCCATAGTTGTCTGTGAAAACAGAGTGTTTATAACTAATGTTTTTATGTTTCAGCACGAACTTTACAAATGAGGGTAAGAATTGACAAGTAACAGCCAGACGCAGTAAATATTATAGGACGCATATGTATTTTATTATGATACAAAAATAATTAAAATCTCTGAAGAAATAGAGTGGTATAATCGAGTACGTTCCGACCCTTTCTTTAGTTAATTTTGCAGCTCATGATATTAGCAAATTGCAACAAGATCACATTGTTTCAATTTTTACGCAGTCAAATGGTTAAAAAGACTTATAAATATTAAAAAATAGCACATCAGCTTTTTGAATGTCGTTAATAAAGATATTGAAAAGAATAGGAAATATCGGAATGCAGCTCATATCAGCTCTTTGTAGTTATTCTCAATAATTTAATAAAAGTGTCTCTCACTTATTCTAATGCGATAAAAGAAACGTCGTATTAGAATATGTGCGAAAATTTATATACGTAATATATCACTTACCAATATGCGTGACGCCATCAACGGTTATTAAAAAAATATGATGCAAAGCGAATTTAGCGAATAATATGTAATTATAATCTTCTTAAGTTCTGATTATTACAGTGATGCAGCTAATAGGATGGTTCTTCTTGAACCGTATAGATGTTAATAATCACACAAAGTATTGTAGCCAAAGGACGATCTCTCCAAAACATAACGGAAATAAATATATGTAGAATAACGTAAACATATATATATGTACACAAGATTATAACGGTCGTCACAGTCTTTATTGACGGAACAATATTTTGTGAGATCAAATAAGTTATGAATTTGCGAGCTGACGAAATTTGATACAAATTCGCTTAATTCAATTTGCACAAAAAAAAGAAGGGATTTTGAAGAAAAAGCAGATCCAATTATTATTATTTTTTAAACAAATATGTTTATTTCTTAATCATATAAAATAGAATTTCTTAGCTTAATCATATAAAATAGAATTTCTTAGATAAATTTGTATAAATTCTAACAAAATACATTAGATTATATCAACATTTTTTGTTGCAATGTTTTGGCATAAAGTTATTTGATAAAGTTCAATCTGCTGTGAAAAAAATATTGAAAGTACGAAATTAATCTTTCACAAACTGCAGTTTATTAGGCGGTTGATCGACATATAGCGTAGCTGCCACATTGAAGTAGCCCTCGTATACTCAATAGTATCCGGCGTTGTATTGATATGATAATGTCCACCCAACCTATTCTCTTCGAAAGAATTGTGGAAATGCTGTACTCTGAGATCTAAATCCTGACAGGAGGAACGAGTACTTTAATTGAAAATAAAAAAGGGATAAATAATCGTTAAAATAAATTTATAGACTACTGTATTCGAACGTGTTTGATATTCTTTTTCTTTTCATACGGATTGAATCTCTTTGAAGCTTACTGTCTCAGCGCTGACAAATATGCTGACAGCTATCAAAGGGGTCTCCATCTCCATTCGCATCTCCATTTCGTAGAAACGTAGCCAGTTGTTGAGCTGTGCCTCGCTAGTCAACGGAATGTCCGAAAAATCTAGCATATTATGCTGTTTCACTTTTCCGTTCTTCATCTTGAACATGCCACCAAAACCTAAGTTTAGAAACATTTGACATTCACTCGAGTTTCCATATTGTTTAATGCTATATCGCAATGATGATTACCTACGAGTCCATCCCCGTAATGTTTCTCCAACGCTTTCTGCATGCATATGAAATCCAATTTGCCGGTACGCTTTTTAGCGCGTACTTTTATAACTCTTTCCCTGGCTTGTCTTCGCATATATATAGGTTGGCCAACAATGCGAAAGTTGTTTCATCTTCATTAGCAACTATACGCTCGATCATGCACTTTCCAGTGGACTTATTTACAAATGCATAATGCGTCCCATTCGCTACTCCCATGTTAAGTTCATACCCTGGCGAGACTTGGTCGTTTGATACACGTAACTTCATAATAAGCTGAAATAAATCTTTCGTTTATTTATAAGTTTGCTTTCTCTCTCCCTCAAATTAGAAGATATTATTAATGCAATTTAGATAATGTACTTATAATACCTACACACCTCGCAATTGCTGCCTGTATGTAGCCACGGACCAGCTCCTGCGTCGATGACGAGAGTATAATGGTTGTAATTTAACTGTCGCAGCAACGACTGAACATCGTAGAACTTATCTCTCTGGACAGTTGGTAGAAGATGCTATGGACCAGCAACATCCAAAATAATGGGATTACCACACAAGCCTGAAAGTATCGTTAAAGATATGGAATTCGGAGAAAGATCAAATATATCTTGTGTTCTTTTTCTACGCGTACCTTCTCCATAAAAGTTGTAAGGCCATCTGATGAAATCAGGACAATCAGCCATCTTGACAGTGGCCTCCGCAAAGTTCGCACAGTTAATCCTTCTCTAGGACTATAAACAAAAATTTATACATTATTACTACATGCAGTTCCCTGCTGCAAATCCAGAATGCCTTACAATTACCATTCATTAACTCGTCGAGAAGCAGTTGATGCAATGTTCTTGACGTGATGATTATTTTGGATGGGTCTAGAAGTTCTATGTTTCGATACATCTTGAGAATTAGTACACTAGCAAACAGTGCAAAGACTAGCTTGGGATGGTACTGCAAAGAACTGTGTATCGAACTGTATGTATATTCAGTTATTGATGTTATCTAATCACCGGGTATCTCGTTTACTGAATCATAATGACTTGGAAAGATTCCTCGGCTTTCTGAAAGAAAAAAACAGAGATGCGGTTATGTTATTGCATAAGCGTGTTTGTGTTGATATAAATAAAACTCTTAATGCAGAGATAACATTGTTAACACGTTAATAAAATTGTATCGTCAGTTTATTGATTACAAAAAGATTTATTTGTAATAAGAAAATTTGCACAAGATTACTCCATGTGTATTTTACGATACAGACACAATTTAATAATGCGAGACACAGAACGATGTACGAAATTAAATATAGCACCTTTATTGCACCATATTATGATATGGTGGAGTGTTATAAAAAAGGAAACAAGACTGCAATCTCATCGACATTCTCGCAAGTTTACATAACCTATATGCGACATGCCACGTGTCTTTACGCACACGTCAACAATGGGCGCGTTCAGCAGACCAAGCCGCTCAGTAGCAGTCGAACGTGATTGGCTCTTACTTTTAGAACCAACCAATCAACGCAGATTGTTGATAAGACGAACTCAACAGTTGTGTCTGCTGAACACGGCCAATGTGCAAACTGTCAGGCCGCTCGGTCGGTATGATAGACTCCTCTCCTCTCGGGAAAACTTTTTATTATATTAGATGGAATTATTTTTATTTTTATGATGGGAAGATTTATATATTAGTCCTTCATTAATCGAGTGGGATTTATTTTATACCCCAACGTTATATCTTAAATTTCAATTGTTTTCTTTAATAATTTATATAGTTAAATATATAAAGATTGATAGCATTCTGTATATCTTCTTCTAAATAAAGATAAAAGTGCAAAAATTCTTCTTTAATTACGAAATAAATTTGTGCAGCATTCGATCGGTAAGAACATTTTACTTCGTGAATTCAGTAGATTTTTAAGGGTATACATATATATTTCACATCTCATGCGAGTAATGTAGGATTAAAGGGCGATGAATTATACAGAAATTTTATAAGCACTTTGTGTCTAATCTGGTGGTTGGATTGAATTAAACAGCAACTGAGTTAATTAAACTTTAGCAGTAATATTAATGAACGAATAGAATTAATTAAATTATAAATAATAACGAGTCTGATGTCGATCGTCTAGGATCTGTCCAAATTTTATGACGAAAATGATTTCGAAAATTTCCATCGCGCTTACATTTTTTCAGTGTTTTTTTTGTGTTATAATCTCAAGCGAAGTTATATTGATTCGTTATCGGTTTTGTTTCCTCTCTGATACGTTTTTCGATACGCTGAATACTCTGCGTACATTTTATTTATTTTACGAGATAAATATTTTCCACCACTTCTAATAAATTTTATCATTTATGAAACGCTTATGTGTAAAAATCTCGATACGCTGATATTATTCAGTTACGGGAGATCGAAAAAGATTAAAATCATCTATATTTTTGTTATTAATTTTAATAAAGTTAGATCAATTAATAATTGCTCTATTACACAACACTCCAGGTAGCAGAGGGACGTCATATAACGTCGTAGGGGCCTATTTTGTAAACGTTAACAATATAATTATGTGCTTAAATGCAGCTTTTCTATGGCATATTATATGCGCCCCTTATGGACGTTTAAAGATAAACATCATTAAGACGTCTTTAGAGACGTCATTCTGCTACCCGGGACACACTCTTACAGGAGACAATAAAAATACAATGTATAATAAATATTATGGCTTTCTTTCATAAAAGCACCAAATCAGCACAAACGTCAAAATCCGTGCGTGGTTTAAGTGGTTTAACTATTGTCATTTTCCTCGAGATGGAAAAATGAAATTAAAATAATATATTAATAGTGAAAGTTGTACAATAGCCTCAGTAACTCGGAACTTTATAAATTTTGGTTTTTTTCTTTCGCGAAATAATTTAATTTGCAAAGCAAACCTTGATAAGTTTGATATTCAACTGGCAGCATCGCGCGAAATATATGTTAATTAAAAAGGATTTACACACATGCTATTCTTTGAAGGCCAGGGATTTGTTTTACGTTACGATATATTAAATTATCTGCTGTACGTACATACCTTCTCTCGTTTTCGAATGTAAAAACAACAGATAAGCGATAATAAAATAATTCTTTTCGGTATATGTAATTGAAAGAATCGCGAAAACCTGCGGCGGCTTCATAAGATAAAAATACGGAGTTTAAGGAATACAGTTTTATTATTTAATTATGGTTTAATTACGAAATCAAATTGCATTACGTGTACAGCACATACACACACATATGCGTGCACGAAATTTAATTCCTCTGTCTTATTCCAGAATAAAGGAATAATTTTCTATCCTAATTATTAGAGCAATGAAACTAATTATACACCTTCATTAAAATTACTCTGTTTTCTAGGTATTTTAAGCTTTCGAGGTAAAAATGTGAATATCAGATTTTCATACGAGGGATAAATTTCCCTCAATCTCTGATTACGTGCACGCGATTGAAGGGAATAAAAACTGAACGAAGAAAAGAAAAATCAGGATATCGGCAATCTCTCCAAGAGTCTGTGTGTAGCTTCTAATTTCAGTCATCGAAAATGCACAGCTTGACGGACCTGCCCATCGATAATTCTTCCCCGGTCGCTCATTTCTGCCCGACCTGGGTCGACGACCCCTCATCGTCAGGAAGAAGCGGCGCGTATTCTCGTCGGATTTTCCGGAGCGCACGCGGCATCCCTTAATAAACCGGAAGGCGGCCCGGTCGCGTCCCGCCTCGTGTGTGCAGGCGTCGCGCGCGGAGCGGAGCGGAGCGGAGTGGCGCGGCGCGCCGCGTCGCCGCGCGTCGTCTCGCGTCGCGACGCTCCCCCGCGTTGAAGCGTTCCGGTGGGGAGGTCAGGTCGGTCGAACGGGAACGGGTCGGTCGAACGATCGAAAGGCCCTGCTCCTCGGCTCAGTTGTAGCGCCGACTCCCCGGCATATACACGAGGTCGTCGCGTCGTAGTTTTTAAAGGCACACTCTGTACAAAACGTAGACACGCACGCTCTTATCTTCCGTACCTCCGCCTCGCCTCGCCTCGCCTGCGCCTTCGCCTCGCCTTCGCCTCTTCGCCTACGCCTACGCCTTCGCATCCGCCTTCGCGCCTCCGCCTCGCTACGTAGTGAGCAACAGATATTGAAAGGAAAAAAAAAGAACAAAAAAAAACCAGAAACGTGCACGTTTTGCCGTTTAGAAGCGAACCACCGACCTCCGTAGAAAGCGAAATGCAGCGTCCGGTCGTCGGTCACTGGAGAAAAATCCTACTGCTCGTGTATTGTTTGCCATTATTTTCATGTAAGTGAACGCGCGCGCGCGCGCTCTTTCTCTCTCTCTCTCTCTTTCTCTCGCTCTCTTTCTCTCTCTCCCTCTCTCCCTCCCTCCCTCGCGTCCGTTCGTCCCTCTCGATAACAAACATCGACACCCTCCCGCACCGCACGCGCGTGTCTCATGTTTTCCCCTTGCGTACCGTTTTCTCCAACCCTTTGTGGATTCCTTGTTATTGCGAGGGGTGATCGCGCGCCGGCGGCCGAGCGAACCTGACAGCGTTCGTCGGCTCGTCGTCGGGCGTCAACTCGTCCTTCGACCCGGATCACGTTCGAGAGCATCCCTCCGCTGAAGGATCCCTGAAACGCACCGACCAAATCCCGCCGATTTATGCCGATTGACTATACGATATTTTTCTTTTTTTTTGGGCGACAATATTTTGATATTTATCGGACGCCATCTTTCAGCCTTCTTTCTTATTTTCAGTATTGAATTGTCTTGGCGAGTGTCTTTATTTTTTCTGTGGATGACGTCTGCTCGAGACGCTTATAAATGAAGACTAAGGTTCTCCATTAAAGAGCTTCGTATTTTTATTTTGTCCGCTAATTATACGCCTGGACGGCCTGTTGATAAAGATTCAACTTCAAATTGATCAACACGTAATTAGAGCTCGGGGAGGGCCAGCTTGGTGGGGGTTTAGAAACATCTTGCGTTGGGTTGGTCTTGTCTCACATCGCCAGCCGCGAGATAATCGTATCTTTTTACTCTAAAGCCCGGAGCGGAGCTCCGAAACATTTTCCAAATTGTTATCACGGTAGAAGTTTAACGTATGTAATTTTTTTTTTCGAATAACGTCGCTAAACATTCGCTTAAAAAAAAATGGACACGATGTTTCTTCTGTTTCTCTCGTAGAAAATTGTTGTATTGTTTCAGTTGACGACACCACTGCGGAGGCTGCAGATTATTCCCCATACAATTCAGTACTCTGACAATATTACACATTTTGCACTTCATGACGTGTGACGTATGTCTCGGGTTAATTGTTCAGTGCACCCTAACGTGTTACCGCGGCGGAGAATAATTCCACGCCACATTCCATGGGACGTTTTCCGGGAGCGAAGCGACCACCGTTAACAAGTCTCACCGTTTGTTTGATAGTACAATACTATATATTCAAATTAATCATTGCGAAAATAACATAAGTCCGGTGTATATGTACGAGTTTATACAGAGGTATCGCGTATTTTTCAGACGCGGAGTAGAATTTAGAATGACAATATCGCAGAGCGCGGAGCATCGTACGGACTTATGTTGCTTTCAAAAAATGACCGATATTTTATATCTTCAATAAACAAGCGTCACGCTGCGGAACGTAAGCGTGGCGGAACGAATGCTCATTCATACTGATTGTTTTCAAAGACTTCAGTTGTATGTTTGATCTTAAAAAGAGTGCCACTTTCTGTGCGTCGCCCAGGAAGCTCGACTACGGAATAACGGATTACACATATACGCTATACTTCAATGTGGAATTGAATAAAAATAGAACACTTTACTTCGTGTACATGAGCTCCTATCATTCATACCACCCACGTAGAATTACTACAATGTACATTCACTATATGAATCCTCAATGGCCTCCATTTGTTTGGACACGTACAAGCGCGCACACGCACGCACACCGTTTGATACAATGCCAATACGAATATATAATGAAACTCGAACAATCCAGCCGCCGCGGTGCGCGACTTTTTCCGTCAAACTTATTTCCGAACTATATTCGTCTTGTCGGGTATATTTTAGATCGTTCCGCGGCAATTTCTTTGGCCGTATAGATCGTTTTTGTCACGAATAGCCGTAGAATCGAACGAGCCGTCGCGTCGGTGCGATAACTCAATTCGACCTAGTTTATTCAGAACCGTAACACTATATACAAGCGTTAATACACGAATCTATTACAGATTAAAGAGCGTTATACGAACGTAATAACTGGAAATCGATATAGCCGGCGACAATCGCAGTCGCTTTTTTGTTCGCGCGCCGCGGAGCGATACAAAGTGGCGTGTTTGTATCAGTCGCGAACGAACGATTTCATTCTAATAGCAGATCGATAATGCGTTACAGTATATAATAATGTGCACACGGTACACCCATAAGAACACTTTGTCAAACGTTTTGCTCACGGTAGAAACTTCGTACGAGTCAGTTTATACCGCGAAACTAGCGAACTATATACGCTCGGCCCGACGTGGTGTGTAATGTCAAAGGAAATGCTCGACATTGCTGTTTCGCGAAATTCCGGCAGACAAAAGCTCGTGACAATAGTCTGCCGCTATCTTAATCGTTAATCGCGGAATTCCGCCTTCTCAAAATTTCACTGCTCGCTAGTCCTCAACAATGGTTTTGCTCTCGCGCGCGCGACTCGATTATTATCCGAATCTCGACAATAAGGCGGGAATAATTCCGCAATTTCATGAGATCCCCGTTCGAACCGCTGGAGTTTGACAGATGCGATTAAGAAGTTGCGGAGTTAGAAAACCTTCGCACTGATACGACATCATGAAATCAAATTAAAGTTGCCAAAATTTCCTCTTCAAATATCAGAACTTAACGTGATAAATGAGTGGAAAACAAAGAGATTTGTACATAGTGTTTGAATAGTTTGCAATTTCTTTATTTTAAAGCGCGTAACAGCAGAAAATTATAAATATATAAAATATAACACGTAAAATAAATTTATAAAAATGTAAAGATAAAAATAATAGAAATTATAGGTGATATTCATAATCCGATGTTAAGATCGTCTTAAGTCTAATACTAGGTAGTCTCGAGATTCCATTCAGCCAACGAAATAAACGTACATCTTGAGATCGCATTTAAGACGATCGTAACACGGGAACTGGCAAAGCAGTTAAAATAACTGATTTGTAATTTTCCTTTAAATTACTCAAATTTATGCCGATGCATTTTCTGAGATTTTCCAGGGCTTTTGTCGCAATATGTAAATGATGAATTGCATGCAATATTCAATTGATCAATTTACTTTCCTCTGCGCCCTTTTTTCAAATATATATATATATATATATATATATACTTAAATGACAGACATTAATTATCAGTGTTCTAACATTAAACATAAGATCGGATTATGAATATCGCCCCAGATATGTGAACAAAAATCAATAAACTATATTCAAGATAAAAATGTCTATATTCTCCATTGCAGTTTAATTAAATATCAAAAATTTTTAAGTCACTTATGACAGGTCTAATAAAACATTCAGGGAGAAATATATGCAAAATTGATATATTTTTAGCTTAAATTAAGTGGGCGTAAAAATGCAGGATAAAAATCGAAAATTCAATTAAATCAAAAAGGCTAATAAATCAGTTTAATTGAAACGGCTAAATTTACGACCACTTTTTCGGTTATTCGCACACTACCCGAGTTTAAAAGCCATTGTGGTAGAAACCAATTATTCGACTATTTATCGATCCAATTATATTCACCCTAATTGTACATTATCTATAAGAGAAAAGTGCCGATATTAAATATTATAAATTAAATATTCTGAAAGTTATTCTCTCGTAATACTCTCGTATCAAATATTTACATAAAAAGGATTGATTATCGTATATTATCGTACTATACTATTGTATATGACTTACAAATCAAGATATTATATTTTTTTTCTGCAGAAAAAAGTTTCAAAAAGATTTTTTAATCTTAATTATTTTTCAGCTTTAAGATGTTGAATCTCTTCTATACTAGTCGAGCAGTGATACAAGCCATACTCTTCTCGTTTTATAAAAATATGCGAGAAAAAATTGCTATAAAGAATTCTTAATGTAAAAGTCAATTGCTCCAACGAGAAATATAGTAAGGAAAGTATCATTTTACTATATCAAAATAAAAGTACGCATTCACGGATACATATCTCTAAAATATCTCGTAAAATCGTCTCTGAAATCAATCTTCTATTTTCTACGATCTGTATTATACCTACCGCTGTTCCAATCAACGCAACACCACGTACAAAAAAGTCGGTCGATTCCAATCGAAAAACTCGCGACGACGTAACAACAATCGGCTGTTCGGCTTTAAACGCCTGTTGAAATATTGCAGGACAAGCGCGTAGAAAATCGCGTGGTATTAGCATTATCCGACGGCGCGATCGACCTCGAAAATAGGCCTCTTGTCTTGAAACGTCTCGAAATAATATACCATGCGTGCGGCGGTAACGCGCGCTTTCATTCTGATCGATACAGTAACACCTCCCAGCAACAGGGCGGACTGCCACAAGTAGTTACAGTCGGCCGAAGGCCCCTCCGTTCTTCCCGGCAATAGCCGGGATTAATCCGTTCGCCGTTCGTCTCGTTGTCACGTCGATTCCAGTTCAATGGAAATCGAATGTAACACGATCGCGCCGGTCTTGACGGTGTTTAATCAAAATATCAAACGTCATTCTGACACATCTCGTTATTATTATATTTTATTTTATATAGCTTCGAATATACATAGCAAGATAGACAAGAGACGCGTCGCGACATTTTGTTCTATTTACGAGTCCCACGGTCAATTTTTAAAGTCGATACTTTTCAGAAATGACCAAAAAGAGGCAATAAGAGCCAGGTGCGGTAATTAGTGCGCAATGATTATATTCTCAGTCAATACATAAAATTAAAATTAGTGGATGTTTTCGACTCTTTTTTGGGGGGTCATCATTGATGGCGCAAAAAAGGGTCTAAACGTCCGCTAATTTTAATATTACGTATTGACTGAGAATATAAATCATTACGTATTAATTACTACGCCTGGCTCTTATTGTCTCTTTTTGTTATTTCCGATTTATTCAAGAGGACCTTTATATACTTTAATTTTATACTTTTCGTTGTAAGAATGTAGAATGACAGTTTTACAGTTCTAAAGAATTCAAGAGAATGTAAGACCTTTTACAGAGAAGTTCCACGAACAGCTAGAAACGATAGGAGATCTTATTTTTCGCTGAATTTCAGATAAACTTTATTTTAATAGAATTTGGTCCCACGATTTAGAGTTACGTGCACGAAAGACACCCTATACGTGACCTTATCTAGGTTTGTGGGTTACGACGCCCCTCGAAGTTAACCCCCGACGAATGCAATTTTAAATGAATATCACATAAACCATGGGGATATATGGGACACGTCAAATAGCAGCTTTACGGTTTTAAAAGTCTCGCTTCATTCTTTATTAAACAATAATCCTTTAGCGTATTTAAATGCTCGCAAAATATCATAGCTTTTAGTCCGTAAAACAGTAAAAATAAAAAATGTATATGCGAACGTCGATGAGAAATAAAAATATCCAGAAGTTGTTCGCAAAATTCGAATTATATATCAATAAAGTCCTGAAATATAGGAAAATATATTTTAAAAACGTATTTTGCCATTCTTTCGATCCTCGATTAAATATAAATATTGAATTTTCAGCTTTTTCCCCAGCTTTTTACGAATATTTGCGACTCGCGATCGCGCGCATCTCGTCATAAAGCCCATCCTTTAATCATGCCCCTCGCGACTTTCGCGAACGCCATATGCATCCCGAATTAATACCGTTTATGTTGGACGTTGTAGATAACGTCCAACGACGTCACGGACGCCAGAACTACACGGTGGTATATATACGAACGGTGATTTCACGATTTCCAGACGCGACACTGGCAGATCACATGAACGTGCAATTGATAGCGCCGCAGTACGTAACGCTGGGCAGTACGGCCACCATGCTCTGCAACCACACTGTCGCGGACGACTTGCTGCACAAAATAGAATTTATGAAGGGCGAGAAGAGGATATTTCAGTACATTAAGGAGCGAAATCCGCCGTATATAACACAGCACATCGACGGCGCCCAACTGGAGGTGAGCGAAACAGAAGGCCGAAATAAAAAGGCGACCTTTAAAATATGCCTCTCGTTAATATATCACTTTCTTGATCCTTTTTTTTTTGTTCACCTTCAATGTTTCATTATTTGCTGTCATTACTTGCCATTATTCGAAGAGTGAATTATCGAGCGTACCCAACGGAATTGATAAGAGAAAATGGTAATTTGATTTCAGCGATTAAACCTGGTTTATCAGCGATTCTTGACGGCTCATAAATATTTGGAGTATCGCTTTACTCTGATATACACGTGACTTTCGTTTTGACGTGTACATTGCATAATTATCTCAAAGGTATCTCGCGGTCGCGCCGTAACATGGCATGCAGGTTCGATAACACGTCTACATAAATTTGTGTCAAATTTACACGGCTCGAGACTGATGCCATCGACCTTTGCATCTCAATCTATCCGCAGTTACACATGTATATATACATATATATATACCTATATCTAGACACTCGACAACCTCTTGTCTAGTCACAATTTCCGTTACAAAGATAGAAATTCGTTTAACATTCAGATTTAAAGCGATGATATAAACATTATATATATATATATATTGTCATTATATATTATATATATATATATATTGAGGTTGTCGAGTGTCTAGACAAGAGATGTTAAACAAATTGAATAATTACCCATATTGAAATTTTACGTTTTGCAATGCAAAATAATTTAAATTCAACATATACGCGATACCGGATTTATCCCTCGAAAACGAAGAAATATTTTAAACTTTCAGAATATATTTTTTGTTACATGTCCAACGTATAACATGGTGTAATTTTAGAATTTATTCTGATTAAGTTCATTATATATGTATTAAAAAATTATACATATATCTTGTCTTATTTTTCTGGCTTTGTCTTTATTAAGGTTTTATTTATTAAAATTCAAAATTTCAAAAGCACGTGATAACACTTTCTTTTACGTGGCGAAGTTTTATGCATTAAACTATAATGTTCGTTCTTCTTTTAATTTCTTAAGTATTACTTTTCTCAAGTACTTTATGTATACATGCGTATATCTTTATAAATATTTATTTATATTATAAACTTTTCCGTTACATCACGTACCTGATGTTTATGTAATGAAATAATGCCTCTTTTTAACCTGCCGCCTGACATTATATTACGTGTACAGGTAAAAATATACGACTTAGTCTGCATACCTGTCGCGCATGACGGTACGGTCTAAGGAGAAAGAAGCCGTTGTAAACAAAAGTCCAAAAATAACGAGGACGCCCTCGATAGCTGAATGTCCGGAGTCCGCGCTCCTGCCTTTTGCCAATGATTAAGCGAGCAAAGCTAACGCATTTACCTAAGGCGCAGTCTTTTATGTAGCGACACAAAGCAAAGTTATTTACGTACATATACGTGTGCCCCACCACGTGAAATATCCTACGTAATCTCCGTATCCCCCGACAATATCGAGTAGGCAACGCGTGTGTGGCAACGTAATTTCCCTCGCGAATGTGCCATGTTTTTCGATGGGAGCGCGCCGCGCATGCAGATGGGTGATGATCTATTAAAAAAGAGATAAGGTGGAAAACCAATACTTGTGCTAATCCACATGTGATACCTAACGGTCACGGGGGATGAGCGCCGGATGAGTTTGTGCCGCGCGGCCTGTATGTAGAGTCAACGCATTAATAATGAGGCTATCCGCGGCAGGAATAGAACCGTCCATTTGGCGAAAGTTTCAGGCTGCGGACGATGGGCGATTGTAAAGTGTCGAAAATACTTGGCGTTTTTTCTCCGCGACACGCCGAGAAACCTTCGTGTACTTCTCATCGCCATCGTGTTCAAGGAAAAAAAAATCGATCGAGTTACACGACCGAATTACAGTTCTTCTTTTATAAATGTCTACCTTTTTTTAAGGACATTCTTGTCTCTTACCGTATCTCCTTTTCTGATTTTCTATTTCTGTATTTCAATTTCTGTATAAATTTGCGAAAACTCCTTCGGTCGATATTTCGAATTATTATTAATCGGAACTTTTTGTTAACAACGAACCTGCGACTGTTTCGCGCAACGTTAATTCTGCGATATCTTGAAATTATTAAATTTTCGAAAACTCCTTTAGTCGACGAAAAAAAATCGATCGAGTTACACGATCGAATTACAGTTCTTCTTTTATAAATGTCTACTTTTTTTTAAGGACACTTTTGTCTCTTACCGTATTTTGCGAAAACTCCTTCGGTCGATATTTCGGATTATCACAATCGGAACTCTTCGTTGACAACGGAGAACTTTTGCGACTGTTTCACACAACGTTAATTCTGTGATATCTTTAAAGTTATTACAGCACGTCACGAAAGATATGTAGGTAAAGATACGCGTAACAAATGGGGCGCTGAGAAAGATTAGATCTAAGCTGCTTAATAACAAAATTGAGTTAATGTAATAAGAACCTCCAGTCACCATAATACTAGGATTTCTGAACAAACGGTAACAATGGGAAAAAAAATGACTGCGACGATAAATTGTGTTTGAGCCCTTCAAATTTCCATACCGCTAATTTAAAAAGGAGATTTTCTTTTCGTATATTTAAATATTTAAATCTTTGTCGCCCCAGTATTTCGAAACAGCTATTGATCGACTGTATTTAGAAGCAAAGATATTTTTTGTAAAATAGGTATGACCTAAATATAATAAAAGCAAAAGTGACAGAAAGCAACGATCGCGCTGAATTGTATTATCTAAAGTGTTCTGCATTTGTATTTTCAAAGCAAGTTTCTCCTTGCTCATGCACTTGATATAATTGAAATGGGGGTAGATGAAAGGAATACAAGTGACAAATCCTGGCAAAGCAAGTTGATAGAAGAACACTCTTGAATTCTCATTCAAAGATAACTCTGACGCACACTTCACTATCTCAAATTCAACGTATTTGAAAGCGGAAGAATGACACGTTTAGAAAAAATAAACATCGCGACACATAAAGGTGTTTCATTTTCTCTCGTGCAAACGTACAACTCTTCCTTGTTTAATTATTGAGCTTGAAGAGTCCGGAAGCAAGAGATGGTGACTGGTAAAGAACCACGCTTTAAGAGAAATTAATTTTCGCGTGTACATTTTATACGCTCTTGAATTGTCCATATAGTATTTGTCACTCGTATATTACCTTTTTGAAATATAGACTGCGCCTCGATTAAAACGACGTAGTTATTTTAATTAATCACGCTGTGTGTCATAAATCGACATGTCTTTTTCAGTACTCGAAGAATGGCACGACAATCAAACTGCACAATGTGCGTTTCGAAGCTACCGGTACTTATACCTGTGAAGTCACTATGACAACACCCATTTACACTGCTGGCGCTGATCCCGTACAGATGAAAGTGATATGTGAGTGGTAGTGTCGACCTTACAAGACTAAAGAACAAACATATCTCTCTGCTAATGGCATTAGTCGTTATTGTGTTGGATTGTATTAATTTTAATGAATAGCTATTAATATACGTAAGCGTATTGGTGTATCGATCTAGCTGAAATAATCTTAATTAATTAATTTGACACTTGAAATTACACGTTGACATTTCTTGAACGGGATAAAGATTTAATAGCCAAGATCTCTCTCTCTCTCTCTCTAAATGTCGATCTATGATATTAACTAGTTATTTTTTAATTTGCATCGCGCCATATCTCCGATATACTTTTTATAATTCCTTTTAGTTCCACAGAGTAAAGATCCTACGATTAGGTTCGAGAAGAGTGTATATGTGGTAGGCGAGAGCTTGGAGGTGAATTGTACGTCCTCGCCAGCACGTCCAGTTCCTTATATAACGTGGTTCATAAACGGCAAAGAGGTAAAGGATAATAAGGATTGAAATTTAATTTTGATTCTAATGAGCCTGATAAAATAAACATTCTTCCACGGTTTAACAATTTTAACAATTATAAATTAAATACATTATTTATTATTTAACACTGCGCGGACATCGTGTTTTGGATTCACCCGGACACCCTGGGACTTTTAAGTCTAAAGGGTTTTTGAAAGCGTTTTTGTGATTACAAAAAATCTACAAAAATTCATATTATTTTTAGGGTTTTAAAAGTGATTTATATATATATAATAATATATAATTTATATATCTATACATATATATACGTAGGCCGGAACTAAGTTCTTTTAGGGAGGGAAGCTGACGCAAGCGTCCCGTGAGAATCATAAATGAAAAATCGACAATGTCTTGAAAGACCCACGGTGTCTGCGCAGTATTAACGAAACTTATATATTTCTGATCGCTTCTTTCACGATATACTTAAATATTTTAGCCCAATAGATTTATTATTAATAGGTTTTTTTAGATTATGTTATACAAATTATATTTTTCCCTTGTGCGTGCTTTATGTCCGAAAGCTTTTATATCTTTATGATTTTATATATAAAATCTTTTCTAATTTGCTCGGAACTACGGATATAATTACGCGCAATTAAATTCTTGAATATCTTTAGACGTTATTCCCTCGCTCGATTGCAATTTTCTGATTATTGATTTCGCCAGGTGGATATTGCTCTAGTGACTCACTATCCGCATATACATCATAAGAATCATCTGGTGTCCGCCACCGCCAAGCTGAAGGTGGAAGTTTCTGAGTTGCACGCCGGCCAAAATGGACATCTGGAAATCAGCTGTCGCGCAACGATACCCGCTTTCCCCATGAATCACGAGCAATTTGCCGATATTAAGAAAAAGGTGGTGACGGGTAAGTTTTTTTATGACGGAACAATATTAAATTCTTTTCCGCGCGTGTACGATATAGTAACAACCCTTCCCTTCACCGAATATGCACAATGCTGAATTTTCGAAAATAAACAAGAGTGATCCCATAAAAATTATAGATCTAGAATTATTTTATTTAAAAAAACCGACATTGTCGGAAATAAAGAAACACGCATTTTCATTGCAAAGCTGACCGCTTTCTGGGACTTTGTACCTTTTCTCTTTGCGCGTTTGCTTTCTGTAAGCCGCAGGGCTTTCTATATTTTTCTATATATATATTTTTTACTCTTTACTCTTATCAAAATAACAAGAGAGGGAAAAAGTCCCGATTTTTGTATCCCGTGCGACTTGTTTCAGTGCAAATCATACCAGCGCCGGATGTGACGTCTTCCGCGGCGATTCTCATACGAGAACTAACGCTACCTACGATACTGTGCATACTGAGCGCGGTGCACAAGTTCATTCCTTAATAAAAGTCAATTGCTCTAGGATAATTCGGCTGTAACATATCTAATCGTAAGGATATTAAGGCGATGAACGTATAAGATCGAACAATCACAATGTCTTCCTTCGATATATCGAAATACACGGGGGCAGCGGTTTTATTGTCTTTGCAGAAGTTTTGTAAAACTCATAGACGCGGCTTCTTCGTGCGCAAACTATTTTCGATTGTTGCTTATAAACGAGCGTCGTCTGTCTCGCGAAACATATCAATCCCATTGTAATGAGAAAAATAATGTCCGAATTATGTTCGGCATGGTGTGTCGGAAAGCTATATGTCTCTTCCTTCGATACTATTCGAATCTATTTATCGTAGAATTTATATTAAATTTTAAAAGTTATTTTTGGAAATTAAAGCAGAAAATGAAAAAAAAGCAACGGGAAAAATAATTTTGTTCTATATGGCAAGTTCTATATATCTTCGATATGTAATGCACAATGTATATACTATTGTTGAATTAGTTAACATATCTTAAAAAAAAGAACAGAGTTTATCACAGTTTAAAGATTTTATTGTTAAATATATAAAAATCCGATCTATATTAATGTTATCGAGGTATCATATGATCTATACATTAGCAACTGTAATTTATATTTTAATTTAAAGAACGATATGGTTTTCCGATACGCGTTAATATATAACATATTTCATCTAGTCTCGCCTCGCCGCTGGGGAAATACAATGTTTTTTAAGCTGGCAAATACGTTCTTGTTACTGCGCGTACATTTTTATAAAAAAATTATGCAAAAAAAAATCACGACCACAAAAAAACGCTTTAATATCAATCAAATCGAGTTTAATAGATTTTTCCCTTACGGAACGATATTCTATTCTCCAATAGCAGTTTTCCATTTCTCATCGATGGACTTTTTCTCTTTTTATAAGAGAAAAAACTCAAAAATGATTTCCACATTGTTCGACTCATTAGGATCGTAATACAAATAAAAGTAATTTTGATTTAATTTGCAATAGGTGCAAAATGATCTTTTTTTTATATATATATATTTTACGCCCCGTTTCATGATGTTTCGTGATAACACACAGCGATGAGATCAATTTTCCGACAATAATCTAGAGAAGCGACAACTTTTCCGCGTATAATAGGACATATAGATATTAGAACAAACGTTCACCGTAACTACATTTCACCGTAATTCGAAGCTTAGTGCTTCGTAGAAAACATACAATATATTATACACAAGAAATTCGAAGCAAGAATGGCGTAAGTTAAATACGATGACGTGTGAGATATTCAGATTTCTTCAGTGCACCTATCGAAATATCTCCGCGAACTGTCTTCTGCTTACCATTATAATTAAATTATCGTTTAATTAAATTATGTATAACGATATAACGAAAAGTATTGCGAGTACCACAAGAGCGATCACTTAAGCCATTTTTGTTTTCGATTCTTGGTCTATATTTCACGTGCTTATAACGAACTGGAGGATATCGATGAAACGGGATGTACGACTCACACACACACAATCAGTATTATATTGAAACTTCCTTCCGAGTATTTTGAAGTGGCAAGCTTAAAAAACACCGCGACAGCGGCTGGGCATTTAAGTAGACTATTTAGAGAACTGCGAGAAACTAGAGATAACTAGAGACACTCGAGTCAGAGTCTGATCAATAATACAATATATACCTGATTACTATTACATATAATAAAACTAAAGTAAAGCGCGATTTCTTTGCTCTGAATTTACCGAAGTACAATCTGATCTTGTTATATCACTTATCTCCTCGTAATTCGAGGGATAATGCATTGTATTGATCTTATTGAGATCGATCGATTGACGAGACTGATGAGAACTGATCCGATCAAGCTCTGACTCAACCATCTGTAGAAGTAGCGATTACGGGCTGCTTGCGGCCAACTTTTTGGAACACTATTGGGCGCGTTATCCGTCGATACGACGTCACTTTGACGGGACTTAAAAGACTTGATGCGATATCATCACCGCTATACGGCTCCCTATACGACCAAACGCCCGGGATTACCTCTTGTCTCTGTGTATTGGCACACCTCCTCGCTTAAAAAAATATCATAATCCTCTTTTTCGCTGTCGCGCCGGTAGCTCATGCTGAATACCAGCAACCAGGATGCACTTTAAAACAGCCATATTGGCTGTAGCGCGAGAGTATGTTAGGTATGTTAGTGTGACTACCTAAAGCTGGCGGCGCACACTTTGGAACACTAAAAGGATTATGTCGATGAACGTTTACGCTAGAGTGAACGCGAACGATGCTTTCCGGGGGCTTTAGAGTACTAATCTAATCTTGATTCTTAGGATAATCAGAGGGAACGTATCATCGTCTCCAGTTAGACGACTAATCTAACTAAAAAAGTTTTGATAGCTTCACACAGATCGAATCTTACGTATACGTAAGCCTGTAGCTAACGTCTAGGAGGTACTCACTCGCGCGATCGAATTCGGTTACAATTAAAGTATAAAGATTAAAAACGGCAGATTACTAAAATGGTAAAATTAATTGTCATAGTTAGAGGAAAGTGTTGGAAACGTTAGG
This sequence comes from Temnothorax curvispinosus, assembly GCF_003070985.1. Taxonomy (NCBI): domain Eukaryota; kingdom Metazoa; phylum Arthropoda; class Insecta; order Hymenoptera; family Formicidae; genus Temnothorax; species Temnothorax curvispinosus. The sequence continues at coordinate 22,385 of NW_020226272.1, read as the reverse complement.
GAACAAACATCGACTACGTAGGTCGTAGTGCTTTATATAGAAGTAAAGAATATATTTATGATTAATGAATTTTTATGCGTATTTCAGATTGCGCGACTATTTGCTAAAATCGAGAAGACTAATTCAATCGCGTACGTGCAAATCTCTTACATGCTTTCAAACTTGCAATAAATATACTACTTTTTAATTTTTATTGTATTTATACAACGTAAGAGCGCCAGGCTAATCGGTCGTCTTAAGCGAAGTTTGAAAGCTTAGTAAATGATATTTTAATTGAAAAGTGCCTTTTCATATTGTCCGCAATTAGGAAATATCTCAGGCAGATTTTAGTCTGCTAGGCAACGTGCTTTTGCCCGGAAAGCAAAATCGCAACCACTAAGAACTAATATAGAGAAAAAGTCGTCTTTTTTAAACAATCTCACACACTCTCTCTCTTTCTAATAAACCTATTCTTACAATTAGTCGTTTCAGCGTTCATTCTAGCCCGTCAAAAGCTCTAATTGCAAATTTTATTACGAGTCTGCTGTTTCTAGCTTTGCACCTTCCGCATATAGAATTGATTTCGAAGTTTGCGGTGGGTGGGTGGGTGGGGGGGGGGAAGGAGTGCCATGTGGAAAAGATTATATCTGGAATACTTCACACGCTAATCAATACATTCATACAGTACTTACACACGTAAGATTCTACTTTTATCTCTCGCGATGAGGTACATATTAATTATTATATATTCGCTCTGCCACGTGCGGTGCGCCTCGTCCAGCGGCTCCTTGGGGGAAACGTAACGATAATTTATTTATCTATCTCAAGCGTGCGGGAAAATGTATAAGAAGGTGCGCCGCTAGAGAGAGCAGGCCTGGCGTATATAAATTAGCGGAAAAACAAAAGTCGACGCGCGCGGGGGAGCGTGGCACACAGAAAATGGAGGATCCCGCAAAACCTTTACGGCGACTCGCACGCGAACCGCGATGCTCCTCGCGGTTGTGGTCGTCCTAATACCGTATATCTGTCCGATTTCCCTGGTGACCGGCATCGAAACGACCGCGTGGGAGTCTGCGGCCGACGAGGCGGCGGCGGCGGCAGCGGCGGCGGCGGTGCGCATCGTCGGCGGGGAGATCACCAGCATCAAGAATTATCCTTTTATCGTATGCGTGCGACGCGCCCATCTCTCTCACGCACACACAGGCCTCTTAACCTTTCACCTTTTGAAGGGCATTGGAATTACCGGTATCCCACATCTCTGCACACCGATATATAGGCGTAGCCCATATGACCGCTCTGACGTCAAAGAGGTGGAAGCTAACGCGAAGTGTATTGTGCAAGGTCGGGGGTGGTTTTATCAACTTTTTTTTATCACAAACTTCCGTTTTATCAACTCTCCCGCGGTTGGTAAAACGCATGCAGCGAGACGCTCGGGCGATTCAACGTGAGCAGATAGAACGACTCATAAATTTTTTAAAAACATTTTTTCAGCGTTTTTTCGTAAAATCTGAAGGTGAACGGTTTGAATTTTTAAATAGCTCGAAATAAAATGTTATGACGGTGACGTTTTGAAGTGAAGTTTTGACTGACGTAGCTTGCAGTTTACGCTTCGAGTAAATTACTAAATTCACATGTAGGACCAAAACTCGCGGATCGTATATATCGGTTTTATTCAAATACGAGAGCTATTATGTCGTGCAATTTCAGCACTTCTAATTTCTCGTTTGCGCGCGATGGGTACTGACGGTATACCGATGCACTTTAAATGCTCGTGCCAATCTAACTTTGAATGCATTCGAGACAGCCGGAAATCTCAATTTTCAATAGTCAAGCGTTGCCTTGAGAAACGTTGGACGTTGCAGGATGAATAAAATGCAACAAAGTTGCTCTATTTAAAGTTGGTTTTAAAGGAATAAAAATAATTTGAAATTTCTACATATATTTGACGTTTTAAAGGAATATAAATAATTTGAAATCGAGTCTGTAAAATGATACAATTTTACGACACATTTTATGATAAATTTTACATTCTTTTTTAGATTTAACAATAAATAAATATAAAAAAAATGAGTGAAAGAAAATTATTTGTAAAATTGAGATTCAAGTCGGTCTCGAACACGTCGGCACGCGTCCGAGCTAGGGAAAGGGTTAAGGCGGCAACCGACTCGACTCGGACTCGACGAATCCGAATTTTTCAAAGTCAATTCTTCTTAGGTCTCGGTGCAGCGCCGATCCTATAGCCACTGGTGCGGAGGCACTTACGTCGCCTGTAGGTTCGTCCTGTCGGCCGCCCATTGCATGGTCAGGTGCGTGTCACAAGACTGCGTTTCGCATTTTTGCGCTATGTCTGGTCGCGGAGGGGTGGTGTAGTCTCTCTCTTTCTCTCTCTCGCCGGGGCTTTAAGCACTTTGTTCGTCCCTACGTATTCCCTTACCTCCCCAACAATCTTCAGTCCTCGATTGTACGAAAACGTTTGGACAAAGTGGTGGAATTCGGGAGATCCCTCGAATTCCATTCTGGGATTAAAGCGCTTTCGGAAATCAAGGGATGAAAAATGAGCGAGGATTATTTCGCGTGAGATTTTCGGTATAAGTCAGAACGCGCGCGTGTGGACTCTCGAAGGAAAACATTTTGTTAGCAGACTGTCAGCACGACTTTCCTCGAGCCCGATTCTCTATTTAATGTTAACTGTGATCTTTTTCATTCAATGCTATTAAGGTGTCGATCTCTCGCTTATTTGCTTATATCTCATACGTGTAAGAGTGTGTATATACTTATAAAAGTTATTCGTTCTAAAGGCTCGCGCGCGGCCGATTATGATTAGGAAACACTGCCAGATTGTACAGCGAATTTGTCTTTTCATGCTTTTCTGTGATACATTTGCTACACGAATCTGAAACAAATTGATATATATACTTGCGTTGTAACAATGTTAATTTTGATAACGTCACTTCTTTTCAAAAATGCCTTACATTAGAATTTCTAAATTTAGCACGTACGTCGTATATATATCTACGTGAATTTTATATTTAAATTTCTATTTTTTTAAATTCTATATTACTTTATGATTACAACTTGAACTTCGAAAGGAGTGCACATACAAGCATTTATTCCTTTTAAGCTGTACAAAATTACACAAGCTTAAGAAATGTTCGACTCTCTGAAAATAACGCGAAAAAATTTCAATTATCTTTCTTAGATCCTTTTCTTAAATTACTTTGCGTTGAAGTTTTAAATTAATTTCCTTTACTAAATGAGGAGTGTCGAGTGTCGAGCAAGCTCCATTTCTATTTACTGTCAAGGATATTTTATATGTCACATATTTTTGCTGCTCGCTTTTAATATTTAAAGTAAATAAGATATTTAAAACGTCTTTCGCTTTTACTTGCAACTTTTCAAGAAACTGAGAAAATCGTCTCAGTTTTTGGCATATAATTAATCTTTAAACACGAAACTGTCACGCGATGTCTAAACCTTTTTAGATTTAAAGTAAGTTTTCGCGAGGTAAAGAGATCACGGAGAAAGAAATCCTTTAGTGGCTGAATTATACTTTGGTATTTCTCTAATAAAATTATCCATCTTGTCAAGCGAACCGAACGCCCTGGTAAGACATTTTAGGATTACACCACACAATACTTGAGATTAGTAGCCGTATTTAACCTCCTTGCTACTGCAGAGAATGTATGTTACGTGTTCACGAGAAAGCAAGGCTTGTGTTTGATGTAACGACGTGTCTTGTAAGATGTAAATCGCTTCCATTTGTGAGAAGCCGAACGGAGAAGTCGGCAGATTTAAATTTCCAGTAAAATCTAGTTTGGAAACGATGTTATATATATATTTCGAAAGAGTGAGTCTCTCTATAAGAGATATTTATATCTATACATTCTATAAAATATCCGTTAAATATGTCGCAAAGAGATGTGTCTGAACCAGCAATTTTGCGTAAATCCCAATTCGGTAGGCAGTTTGTGTCGCGTATGCGAAACACATACGTGAGATAATCGGGCTTATATTTTCGCTACTGAATGCAATCCTCCTTTGGATTATGTACAACAACCAGCCGCGGGCGAACGGGATCGGATGGTATAAATCCAATCCGGTGTCAGTGATCGGGTTTAAGAATAACCGGCCGGTTGACAACCGGCGTAATCAATTATAGAGTGAATTTTCGACATCGTCCCTTCCGTCCCGTTCATCCCCTATACAATTGTACCTTACACATTTGTTTCCTGACTGTGAGTAGTGACTGTGCTGTCTAGCGTATATATTTCACGAGTAACGAGAAGGTTAGCGGCGCTAGATCCTAAGGCTAATGATATCTGTCGTGGTATCTATCTGTGTATCGATTAGCTGTGTACTAGCGATGAGATGTACTACTACTCGCGTGTACGTAGTTTCTGTTTTACGTGTCAAGCTCGACCGCTCGTGATTGTACGGGGGAAAATTGGGGCGCAATCAGACGTATACGCTCTCGTTTTACACGACAAGCTACGTGAAATTTTAAAAGAAGAGTGATTTAAAGGGGACGTGACAAATTGTAAGAGAAACAGTGATTACGTTGAAACAACACTGGGGAACCCATTTTCGTTATTATTTCTCTCTTTCCCAGCCAAACATCTATTTTGTATCAATCAATTTTTATCATCTTCTTTATCCATATTTCTTTAACTTTATCAAAAATTCAATTTCTTTATTTGAGACCACCGTTCCCTGCACGTATTTCGCTTATTAAGAGAAATTGCTTATATTGTCTCAAGACTTCTCCTTTAAAAAGAAACTTTTTAAGAGATTTTTTAGAAGATTTTATGGTCTCGCAAACGTTATACGTTTCTAAATTCTTGGAATCTTTTTTTAGATATAAGTTACATATTTAACAACATGCAGAGTCATCGAACCCTACGATATCATTTAACAGGAAAAGAGTCTTTCGTTATGATATTTCGCGTTCGATTGCGTCCCACCTTTCCTTACACCGCTCCGATGTTTGGGTGGAAAAAAAAAACCAAGGTGTATAATTAACTCGTCGTTGTTTAAAGACGGTCGCCCGACGGCACGTGGGCGGCGGAGAATCCACGCTACTTCTACGTGATCGCCGGCGCGACCTACGTGTATTTACCAAGCTGGGGTTCCATGCAGGTGGAATTGGTAGACAAGACATTGCCGCACGCAGAGTTTCGATTCTCGGACATGCGAAACGATATTGGATTGTTCAGGGTGATTGTTTATGCCGTGTATATAATTCTGTGTCGATAATAAAGAGAGTAAACCTTGTAAACCACCCCGCGCCCGCGCGTGGCCTTATCACTGTCATCCGTGCCCGCTTTTACAGCTGAAGAGACCCCTTTACAGGAACGCGTACGTCCAATACGTCACACTTCCGCCGGTGTACGTTACGGACATGTTCCAGATATATACGGAGGATTGCGCCGCGATTGGATGGGGTCGACACATACCTGATTCAAACGTAAGCGCAAGTTGTTACAAAGTGTTTTATTCAATACGGCACACAAGCGAGGGATAATACATTCTGATGGAAGAAGCATCTTGTATTTCTTATTTATTGTATAAAATTGTCGTAAAACTGATGGACATTTTCCTTGTGACATTTTAGACTCTTAGAGAGTTTGGACGTGTTATGAAATCGCAATAGAGTTATTTTAGATTCCGCTTAAAGCGGACTCTTTCCAATATTCATTTCGTGTCAGTTATCCTATAGAAGCTCTGCTGTCACATTTTTTTAAAAAAGGAACTTAATTAATTTAATTAATTAATTAATTAATAATTAATTCTGGAAGCATCGCAGAGTTTAATTAAGAAAATGTACGATCAACAAATAATTTATTTCTTTGGCTCATTATTAGAAAGAAAGCGGTACATATTTGCGGCACGTTCAAATTCCATTAGTCTCGCCTGACAAATGTCCTATGCCGAATGTACATAAAGAAAAGCAATTATGCGCGGGTCTACCGGAAGGTGGTCGGGACTCCTGCCAGGTTTGCATATTAAATTCTATAGACGTATATGTAGAGCTTTTTTCGAGAATAATTAAATAACGACATATTTCTTTGTCTCTTTGAGGAAAATTAAAAATAGATAAACAAATAAAGTAATAAATCATATTGTTTTGTGCTGAAGACAGAAGTCACAGGAAAACGACGTTAATATTCTGACTTTTAGTTTCGCTCTTTTTATTATTACTTTTTGCATCTGGATTCTACAGTACGTTTATTGGATTTTTAGGGTGACAGCGGAGGACCATTGCTATGCAATGGAACGCAAGTCGGCATTGTCTCGTGGGGCGAGGGGTGCGCTCGTCCGAATACACCAGGTGTTTATTCTCGAGTGGATTTTTATCTACAATGGTTAAACAAGACTATTGTTCAAAACGGAGCTGCAAAATCCTACCAAAACATAATAACAATTATTTTCGCATCTTGTTGCCTGTATGCCTTATTAATATAACGTACTGATTGTCGTATACACGGAGAAAATTTTATAGTAAATATTGCTATGGTGTCACACTAGCTGCGGACTATCGAGGAATTTTAAGTTAAATTACTATGTTTATGGTAAAAATTACGTTATTTTATCGTTTTTAAAACAATAATTATAGTATTTTAACTTGAAATTCCTCGATGGTCCGCAGCTAGTGCGACATCATAGTAATATTTACTATAAAATTTTCTCCGTGTATGTAAGACTAACGAGTAGACGTTGTAATTTTGTGTTTAGCTGCAATGTATTGTTATTACGTTCACTGAATATTCTATTCTGAATAAAAAGTATTTATACATATACATATAAATTAAACATTAGTTTGTGTATGCAAAATTTTAATAATTTTAACTTATCGCAAATGCCATCTTACAAAATCTCCTGCCATTTCACAAAAATAGATAATCTTTTTAGAATCTATTACTTAGTGGAAAAAAGAGATATAATTATATTCTATTAAGATTAATTTAAAATCCTTGCTATTATAATAACAGGAGTTATACCTTGAAAAAATATTTCTTGCCGTATTACCAATAAGGAAAATATTTTTTATGCAACACGTGCATGGAAAGTGCCCCATTACGCACGCTACGCGTGCATGATAGACCACTTTCCAGGCACTTGCAACATAAAATAGGGAGTGTAAGCCGTGTGTAAAGATGAAAATTCCCGGGTGCGGTAACCGCACCCGGGAATTTTCATCTTACCTCACTTGTTACACAAATAACTATTTAATCTACTACTCACAATCAGTGAAAGAGAGAAATTTCGTTAATATTAAAATCAATTTAAAAAAATCAATTTAGGATTTTATTAAAATCAAATCAGGCTATCAATAAAAGAAGCCATTTGAGAAAATTACTTCTTGTCACCTCACAAAAATATCTTTTTAGAATTTATTATTTACTAAAAAAAAAAATATATTTTTTATTTATATTATTAAAACCGATTTAAGATTTCTGCTATCAATAAGTGGAGCTATATTTAGGAAAATTATTCCTTGCCACCTTACAAAAATATCTCTTTAGAATCTATTATTTAGTGGAAAAGAGAAATTTGGTCAAATCTCAATTTAGTTGGTTAAAATCAGTTTCAGATTCCTGCTATTAATAAGAGGAAACGTATACGATATTCCACCACCATTTCCTCCATTCCTCTTGATACGTATCTTGATGCAGTGGGAGGACACATGTCTCAGCACTATCCTGAGCGCCATCACTCTGCGACATTTTCAGGTTACTCATCTTTACTCTCTCTTTCATTCCCCTCGTATTTCCTTCTTCTGATTTTTTAATTTCCCTTCTCTTTTCCCTATCTCCTATTTAGCATTTTCTTATGCTTTTTCTCATTCCTCCGTTTCTTCTTTATCTTCATCTCTACGTTCTTTTATTTTTTCTTTACCTCGTCTTTCTCTCCTTCCTTCTCCCTCTCCTTCTTCTCCTTTTTCTCCGCCTCCTTCTTTTTCTTCTTCTTTTTCCTTTTTTAGGCAATGTTGTTCTATTTATAAAGCGTGTGTGTGTGGGACTCACGCAGAATGTAACGCGCAAATAATGTTTTTATATTATTTATGCCAGAAAGTCGGAGGAGGATCCACACAAAAGACGAAGTAAATTTCCGGCAATAACGTACAACAGGTTCTGAATGCATCCTTCTTGCGGGTCGTTCTCCTCGTCTCTCGCTCAAGAATGAACAGTTATGGGTGAAAGTAATCTGGGCCTGGCTGAGCCGCGCGTGTATCCGAGTCCCAACAGTCTACAGCCTGCAGCCAAACGAATCGGTACTGTTAATATTACTGTGTTAACTACGTGTATTTGGCGATATCGAGATGATTAAGAAATGTCAAATGCCATTTGTGATAACGACATTAGCGGCCAATTCAGTGTTCTTATTATCTAAAATAAATACAAAAAGGACATGAAATTCTCGCTATCGCCGTTATCGCGAGTGATATAAAAAACAGATTAGTCACAAGCATTGCTAACGTTATAGGGATCTGTAGATTGCCGTGTATTCTTTCGTATACACGGACTCGTTATAGGTAACGCGTTAAATAACGCGATAAATTATAAAATCCGTGGAAGACGCTGGATCTGAAATAAAAATCGGCGATACGCGGTTTTGCATCAAACGGGTTCCAGTGTTTATCGTGTTTAAGGTACAGTATTGTACCTAGGTAGGTATTTTCTAATTTTCAAAATACCATTGCAGATTGTCCGGCGCATTAAATATAAAACGCATCGAGGAAGTTTTAGCGCGCTACGATGTCCTTCAGCGACGTGGCATTTCTACTTACGATTTTACTTTTTGGGACTTACAATGCTCACGGTGAGTTCGCAACTTAAGTGTATACCTATTTAGGATTAATACGTATATTTTACTTCTGCAATAACGTACAATATGGCATATACTATAATATAATATTATGCATTCGGTTAGTAATTCCTGCGTTTGCATATGTTAACAAGCGAAAGTAAAAGCCGGCACGCCGCACAATGGGGACGCGACATTTTCATAAGAATCGCGAATGCATATATACAGAGTGTCTCGAAAGTAGTTTCCAGCGTTGCTTTATCTACGAGTTCTTTGATTAGTTTGGCATTTTGATTTTCCTTTATTAAGAATATATTTGGGTATGTATTTTCAGAGGTTTGTTGATGGTCGCTTTAAATATAATATCTCTAATAAAAAATAAAACTTTAAAAGGACAAACTAATTAATTAATTTCATTATATTTGTTATAAAATACTTTTCAAAGTGGAAATACTAATTCTTTAACATATAATGATTTTTACGCCTAATTGTATTTATCAATATAACGTGTGTGTGTTGATCACCATATATATGTATATAAAAAACTGCCAAAATTATAATTTTATATGTTTAGCTGCAATATATAATTATTATGTCTATTAAAGATCTTATTCTAACAACTTATTGTAAGTAAATACATCTATTCTTTAAGATAATTATATTAATAATATTTTCAAGTTTCTTAAATAAGGATTTTAATAAAATAACATCATTTTTTATAAACTGACATCTGATTTTATAATATTAAATCAATATATTGTTATAGGACTCATAAGACCGAAGCATGACAAAGTCGTTGTTTGCTATGTCGCATCCTGGGCAGCCTATAGGCAAGGAAATGGAGCATTCTCGTTAGAAAATCTCCGCCCGGAACACTGTACCCACTTAATTTACGCATTTGCTGGTTTAAACGCTTCGAACTGGACGATAAGAAGTCTCGATCCTTGGGCAGATATGGAAAAAGACGGTAATTGCAACCTCGATGTGAAATCAAGCTTACATCAAGTTTTACAGTAATTGTGAATTATCGTAGAAATTAACTAATTGTATAAGAAATAAGTTATTCAAAATTATTAATGTAACAGACCAAGTGAGTTATAATAACTTAATGTTATCGTAAAGAAATCGTAAAGAAATGAAATAAAAAAGGAACAATTAACGTTAAATTGTCTAGAAAAGTTACCAATTAATATTGATCAATTTTATTAGTAATGATTTAATTAAAGTTTCATAAATATAATTTGGAAATATCTGAATTATCTGAATGTGAATACAGGAATAGGCAACTATAAAAAAATGACAACATTCCGCAAACAAGGTCTGAAAGTATCACTCGGTATTGGCGGATGGAACGAAGGCAGCACAAATTATTCGTTGATGGCTTCGTCATCGGATCGTAGGAGGATTTTCATTGCCAGCACTGTCGAGTTTCTTAAGTGCGTTCTCTCATCGTGATATATTTATCTTAATTATTCTCCTATACGTTATCTTTCCATTATAGAAATCTTCAATTCTTGAAGCGGAGCCTTCTTTACTTAGAAAATTTGCCTTATGCAATGACTATGATCTATAATTTAATTGAACATTTACCGACAATTGAAACCTTATTTGGATCGATTATGTTTTAATCCTTTAATACCTTTTTTATTTGTATCGTGCTGTTATATTGTACTGTTGGATTTATTTCATAATTATTTTTGAAAAATTAAATTTCGTTGCGACAGAATGTACGGATTCGATGGACTGGATCTTGATTGGGAATTTCCCGGAAGTCGTGGCGGTGCTCCGTACGATAAACAGAATTTTGTTAGCCTCGTGAAGGTAAAAATATTTTATATTTTATTAGTTCTTCTGTTAACAGAGGAAATAAATCCGTTATTTATTCTGCGATAGGAATTGAAGGATGCCTTTAGGGAACACCGTCTTTCGCTAACCGCAGCTATAAGCGCCGTCAGTTCCACTATCGATATAGCGTACGATATTCCTGAAATTTCCAAATATCTCGATTACATTCATGTGATGGCGTATGATTATCACGGAGCATGGAATAAACAGGTTCTTCCAAATTCACCACTGCGAAGCAAAGATAGATTAGATGTGGTAAGAAATATGACATTTGTGTGGAAACATTAATGCATCTATGTACAAACATACCGCAATGAAGAATTAACACTGTTATTTAGCCACTTCACATTGCGTGAAGAAATCAACAAGCAAATTATTAAAAATTTACACGTTTGTTTTTTTTGTTTAATAAGGAAAATTTCTTAAGAGATATTCAGTTGAGGAACATTTTAAGAAACATACAGAATTAAAATAGGTACACTGTATAAATCCAATTGTGTTATTTCTACATGTCTAAAAATGACATATTTGACCGAAACTTGTTTTACATGTTGCGTGAACACGTTGAATCATATTAAATTAAAAGTCAATACGTTCAACCATGTTAAATGACGTGATTTAAAACGGCAAGAAATGTGTAAGAAGAGCTTCAGTTAAAATATCACGCTTGGATTTGCGGTGTAGAAAAGAAAAATACATACATAAAAAAAAATTTTAAAAATTCTTAAGTCAAAGTTGTTAATTTTGAAAATATTTATTTATTAAAATAAATATTATTTATTAAATATTTATTTATTATTATTATATTTTATAATCGACGTGGAATATAATACTAATGCCTATTTCTTTCTTTTCTAAATTATGAGTATAAAATGTTAGGGCAACATCGTTAATAAAAATATTCTTTATTGGTATTATATTAGTTTCATATTTATCTAGCATTTATTAGTGTTTCATATCTATACGAATATATATTATTACATATATAATCTGAAGCGTAGTGACATAATCGTATATCGATTGTATCTTCAACATTTAGGAACATACTATTACGTATTTGTTGCAACAAGGAGCCCCAGCCGAGAAACTAGTTTTAGGGCTGGCGATGTATGGAAGAACTTTCGTTCTTACAAGTGTACCAGAATCGCCTAAAATAAATCCAATTGGCCTGCCCAGTCTGGATATTGGATTTAAAGGCCCTTACACATCCGAAGAAGGTTTTATGGGATTCAATGAGGTATTTAGCTATATGTTTATATATTTATACTTAATCCACTTAATCACTTTTTATAAATTCTGCAATTTTAGAAGTGAATAACTGTTCCAATATTTTTTTGTAACGATAATTACTCAAAACATCTTATTCAAAACATGCAGCAGATCTTCAACATGCGAAATGAGTGAATTGTACATTTCTGTACAGATTTGTGAGGCGTTGGTGTTGTTTACGCAAAATTGGACAACTGGATGGGATAACGAGAGCAGCACAGCTTATGCGATTAATAAGGACCGTGTTGTAGTTTACGATGATCGCAAAGCCATGATGGCCAAGGTATTTCTTCTATATTTTTCGTGAAAAAGTAGTCTCTTACTGAACCGATTTTCTTCCCGATTACACGTTCCCAGAGAGGGATGTATACGAATCTCATATATAATTTATAATTATAATATATTATTATTTATATATTTATACACATTGTATATTATATACATATGTACATATTAATGATTTATAACTAATAATAATAGTATAATATAATTAATAAGTCTTTTAAGTTTTGGGTGTGTTAAACTTTTATATAGTCGTTTAGAATATTTTTCTTCAATAATATTTGGCAATTCTTTAAAATTATATAAAATATATCGAGATAAATTACTTTCTTAACATTGTCTAGCTTTGCTGTGGAAATGTTTTGAGAAATTTACATATATACATATAACAGCTTACTTGCACTTTGTGCTGTTCCACTTTTGATCGCGCGAGCTTGGGTGTCTGAAAAAATATCAATTAACTCTTATGCTAATGAATGCCACTCTTTTAGGTGGAATACGTAAAGAGGAAGAAACTGGCGGGTGTTATGGTATGGAGCATCGACACGGACGACTTCCGAGGAAAATGCACATCGCTGCACAATGACATGACTTTGCTCGATGGACGTGATTATCCCCTAATGAAATCCATTAACGCAGCTTTGGCAAATAACACGATACCATTCGAGGGAAACCAACAACCGGGCTCGTCGTCCGTGCAATTCCTTTCAAATATTGCGTTTGCGCTATCCATCGCAATGATTTACCTTTCTCGTTGATCTTTCTAACTCTATAAATCAACGAACGTAATTGATAAGTAATATTTGTAATAATATATTGATGACAATTAATAACTGACAAAAAGCGTTAGAACGTGCTTAACGCTCGCTCGTTCGCAGATTGTTCCTTTTGTCGATATTTAGATTATAACAATGTAATATTAATTTACGATATAAAATTTATATATGTGGATTATATGTGCGTGTTATATGCGAATAAAAAGAAATTATGTTCATGTGTTAGTAAAAAATACATTATACATATATGAAATATCAAGGGACACGGTAGTGTCTATACCGCCAAGTATATACCAACAGCAAGGCAGACCGTGTATATATCTGTACGAGCTGACTAGTTTAGAAACCCTTTTAGATTATCGAATCTCAATAAAGGCTGAATCGATCAAATTCTGAGTATAGGCTCAATCGATAGGTTGTATCACGAAAGAAATCACTCGAAATAGGTGGTTCTTGTTTCGCACATTAATTGTTAAATGCATTATAGTGCTCCCCGATACGAAACGTTTGATTAATTTGTTAGCACAGAAAACTACGAAAGAGATTACAAGACTATTATTTTGATTGTTAAAAAACGATATACATGACTTTTAATAGCACCCTCGAACTTTCAACTGTTTTGAAAAATAGAACAATTGTGATTATTTATACGGGACTATTGTATTTCTTTTCTTTGCATAGTAATATACATATATAATTTACAAAAATGTAAGGGAAGTTAGATTAAAAAATTGAAAATGTCACGAAAAGAAAGTCACAAATTTAATAAAGAAAAATGTGATATACACAGCGACGAGTACATGAAAAAGCAGCTTCTTTTAAAAGAAGTTATATTTTTTGTACAATAAAATGTCCACTAATTACAGCTTGAAGAATGAGAAGCTAATTGCTGTCGAAATTGATAAGAAGCATATAAATAAAAGAGGTGCTATGTATCTGGGCAATATTATGACATTATGATACTATTTGATTAAAGTGTTACTAAAAAAAATGACTCTTGATAAAGTATTATGCTTAAAGTATTATACACAAAATTTTGTTTATGACTTTCCACAAACACGTTAATGTAAAATTCCTATATAATGCATACATATTTCTTTTATATAAATATATTACTCTTTAGCATTGTTTCAAGTCTTCGATTGATTTACTTTCTATGTTTTTTTCTACGTAAAATGTATTAAATGTAATTTTATGGTTGCGAAGAAAGCTATTTTTGAATCTAATTGCATGTCATAATTTACCTAATTCTAGTACCTAATTCGCCACGAAGTGAATATAATTTCACAGACATTCTTTTATAAAAACTGAAATCTAACGAACGTTAAACATTAATAACACGCAACGCTATATTTTGTTTATATGACAAAGAAGAAGCGACAGAATCTATCACTAGATGGCCACTATCTTCACGACTACTCTTCGCTGCGTCCGATTTTTTAGATAATAATCGCGGGACTGTTTTAACAATGTCATAACGACTTTCTACGTTTCTGAAGCCTTTCATGGAGTTGTACGGGACGATATTTGATCACGGCAGACACGCCTGCGATATCAAGAAGAGATCTTGCTGGTTTCTTGCATGCGCTCATAGATCGATAGAGTACGTTTATATAGCGCCTGGAAAGTTTGTACTTTCGGAAGCGGGTGTTTAGGGACACGACTGAACATCGCATCACTTTAACGTATAGAGTTTTAGTAGATCTGTTCAGTAGGTGTTGTTCCACGTTTATCGTAAGCTTTAAGTAGCTTTCGTGTATCAGACTCCCGATTGCGCGTGCACGTTCGTGGCTCACGATCACACGGATTTGCATGCCTGCACGGTCCCGAGTCTTCACGCCTCTCGAAGTACCGCGAGATCATTTTCCAAATTGGGGGGTAATCGAATCGGTCAAAGAGGGTAATTTGACGCTTCCACATGCAGGCACTGCAGATGGCGGTATGCCATTTTTTTGCCTCTTGGAACTCAATTTTTTGCAATTTGAAAATTGTTTTGTCCCAATGCCTTTTTGGGTCTCTTGAAGACTTTATAGATCTGCTGGCTGGCTCGATTGTCAAGTCCGCGTTGACGCACAACATCACACTTGTGACACTTGGCAAAATTGTGAACTACAAGACGTTAGCGTTATTTTTCATTTTAGTGTTAGTGTTTTTATATTTAAAATAATTGCTGTAGTGTAGTGTTATATATAAAACTGTCATTTTGTTTATAATTTTATATATGTAAAAGTATATATATTATTTATACTTACTATAAAAGAGTTTAAAGTGTTACCTCCTTTTTGTCAATATTGATACAAGAAAACTCATTCAGTCTTTAATATTCATACTTTTGTAAATTTAAAAAAATATAAGAAATGGTTCAAGAAAGAGAAAATACTGAAGATCTTTGTTTCAACATGTTCTTTATAAATAATTTAAGAGCATATATCCACTTTCATAAGGCAACAAATTCGTCAAATTGGGTAATAAGCATTTTAATTACAAAGCCCGCATTTCCGAATTTTTCAATCTGTATAAATGTATTCAGAAAATAATGCAATAATGTAATTTCAGAAAATAATGCAGGGTTATGTGTGTAGTTGAAAGTTCAAGGATGCTATTATGAAAATCTGCGCAAAGTTATGTATATCGACTTTTAACGATCCAAATAACAGTCTTAATATCTTTCGTAATTTTCTGTGCTATTAATTAAAATTTATTAAAATGTTAAGCCTGGTCTACAATGGATGTATTGAGTCGTAAGTCATAAGAATTGGCCAATCACAGTCTTGCGGTCGAAGAATAATGAACTGTGATTGGCCAATTCTTACGATTTACGACTTAATACCACTTAATACATCCATTGTAGACGAGGCATTACTTTTATCAAGAATCCGTGTCGGTGGAAAATCGGTGGATTAAGCGCAGGCCGGTGGATGGCCGGTGGAACATTTACTATACACCGATGTTATAAAACCGTATTTATAAATTTATACCAAGAGATGTGGACTTATTATAAATCCGGTTTTAAAGAAACATGTATAAACGCTAAAAGCCATCGCACACAAAATGCATAGCTTAGCATAAGCGTAGGCTACACTGCGTAGCATAAGAGCGCTAAACCAATGAGCATTCAGCATAAAGTCGCCATATTGATTTACATGAGATGCTCATTGGTCCAGCGGTCTTATGCTATGCTTATGCAGCCTATGCAATTTTGTGTGCGTCGTGCGATGTGCGATGGCCTTTAAGTTGTTAAAAATGGCGTTTGCTGGTAAGGACGCTTCGCCTCTGTGGCACAATGGGCCGACTCCTGGTGCATTTTATCACTTTCCCGGCAGCGAGTACGGCACCGGTGGATTCCAGAAATCACAGTACGTTTTCATCCGATTATTTACAAACGTTTCCATCCGCTTAGTTTAAAGTTTCTTGACGTACAAGTTTCTTAACCTGTACATTCCTGTGATGATGCAAATCTCGCATGTCATCTTCAGTCATCTTCTCTTTTACAGAGCGACAAAGTAAAGTAAAACTCAAAATACTTAAGACCGGTACTAGATAAACTTCCGAAATGGTATGAAGATATGATAAGTGCTTACTTTAACTCTCATTCTATTGTTTACAGGTCTCCTATAACAACTGGCACATCTGTCATTGGCATACAATTCAAAGATGGAATTGTTATAGCGGCAGACGTCCTAGGATCTTACGGATCGCTCGCTCGTTACAGAAATCTGGAACGTCTTATGAAAGTTAATGATAACATCATCCTTGGTGCGTCCGGAGATTATGCGGATTTTCAGTGCATCAAGAGCTATGTGGAAAAAAAGATGTGAGCCTCAGCATAGTTTTTTTTTTTTTTTACATGTCTTTAATATTCTTCAAATAATACATCTTAGTTTATTACGTAGAGTGCTATGTAATAAACTAATAACAGTTTTGTAAAGTTATTGCACAATATAAGAATATATTAGAGTTTCTTATAAGTATCAAAAGCGCTAATTTACGACAACACTTTTGTTTCAGTCTCGAGGAGCAATGCTTGGATGATGGATTTAGTTTAAAGCCAAAGGCATTGCATTGCTGGCTAACGCGTGTCATGTATAATAGACGATCAAATTTCGATCCGTTTTGGAACAATTTTATTATTGCTGGTTTGGAAAATGGAGAACCGTAAGTGTATGTTTCCTCAACACACTTCGTGTCTTCGAGTACATCCGTAAATCGCAGTTTTGCCTTTTCAGATTTTTAGGAACTGTGGATAAGCTTGGGACAGCTTACAACGATCCTGTTATCGCGACTGGATACGGTGCTTACATGGCAACGCCTATATTGAGAAAAGCTTACGAGGATAATAATCAAATGAATAAGGAGGAAGCTATCGAACTTCTGTACAAAGTAATGCAAGTTCTTTTCTACAGAGACGCAAGATCTTTCCCAAAGGTAAACTATTAAAATTCGTACGTGTGTAATTAATAATTTTAATTGTATTGTCAACAATCTGCTCTGTTTTTTAGTATCATCTTGGGATTGTCACAAAAGAGAACGGAGTCGAAATACAAGGACCGCTAACTTTAGACAGTTATTGGGGACCTGCTGTTTTGTAAAAAATTATGTTTTCTTATTCCTTTAAAATAAGTTATAATAAAAGCGTCCATGGTGAAGATCGATTCTCTCTTGATGAATAAATTAAAACAAGTTTTCATCAATTATACATTTATTTGCATTACATATATACATGTAAGGGTAAGAAAATATTATTTCCAGTAACCATACTAATAATCTTCGTTATAATAACATAAATTCTATTTAATATTTATTTTTACGCGTAAAAACGCGACATAATACTTGCAACATTAAAACGTATATGGAAATTAATTTATATGTATACCGGAAATAACATTTAATAGATACTTTTTGTATAAATAACAATAATACCGATTATAGACTAGAGCGTTAGTACTTCGCATCCAGTATCTGTTATTAAAATTGTATGTTCAACTTGAGCTGCCCTAGAATTGTCGACAGTGCAAGCTGTCCAGCCATCTTCCAGAATTTCGATCTGCGTTGTTCCTTGACTTAAAGCTGGTTCGATGGTGAATGTCATGCCTGCTTTCATTTTCTCAGGAAAATCATTTGCTGCAAAACAAAAAAGAGAGATCAAAATATCAGTATACATATAAGACGATTTGACTTATCTACGGTATGTAGCAATCGAGAAATATTTTATCTAAAAAACAAATCAGATAATTTCCTATTGGTCGTTCTATGGTCGTACGGGCTAACACGCGATAATATTAATAATGGAGTATTTTCACTGTACCAAAATGATAAACATCTGGAGCACCGTGGAAATAAGTTCCAATACCATGACCCAAAAGTCCAGGTATTACATTCAAATTGTGTTTATTTGCTGTCTCTTCTATCACATTACCTGAAAAGAAATGGAAAGATTATATACAAAATATAAAAATAAATGTAATAGCACGTCAACGAGTCGACTTTTAATTATATACATATCATTACCAATATTACAAAAACGTTCGTCTGGTTTGCATATTTCAATAGCTGACTTCAAGCACAATTCCGTGACCGTTATCAATCGTTTGCCTTCTGAATCTACTTCACCCACTTGAAACATAGCTGAGCAATCGCCATGATAACCATTAAGATATACCTACTTAAACAAAATTTCAAATATTTTAATAACTTGTAACATATTTTCGGACTGATAAAGAAATACGACTTCATAGAACATTTCTCATTAAAGATAAAGCTACTCACTGTTATGTCAACATTGAGCATATCTCCTTCTTGTAAAGGCCTGTTGTCTGGAATACCGTGGCAAGCGATATTATTAACACTCGTACATATAGACTTGGGAAAGCCACGGTAGTTGAGCGGACTGGGATAAGCTCCATTGCCAATAATCATATCGTGTATTTGCTTGTCAAGAAAATCGGTTGTGATACCTGGCTAGCATATAATAATTTCGTCTTACATTCAAGCTTATTGTAGTACATGATATATGATGTGTATTTAAGCTATTAATAATCCTTAGGAATGCGTTCTAGAAAGTCGAAAAGACAAGAAATATATATAAGTGGACGTTACTCGATCTTAAAATATTACTTCTCAATTAAATATTGATTTACAACATACATGTAACATTCTTATGCACTTGGATTTTAAAAGTATGCAATAATGAATGATGAATTGATATGAACTTTTCTTATTTCAGTTTGTAAAACTTGCGCCCAAAACTCATGCATGTCTTTCAGATATTCTTTGTGTAGATAGCTTCAGATTCATTGTATCTCTTTTCATCTACAAATTATTTATGATCTAAAGCTGATGACTGAGGTAACATGAATCTAGATTCCTATACAATATGTGGAGAATAATTCACCTTAATCAATGCATTAACTTGACGCAGAACGCGACCAGCAAGTTTACAACTCTGCCTCATACATTCTATTTGACATTCATCTTTGATCTCGGGTGTCGCCGGTCCATTTTTAGGTTCCGCCGACTGGCTGTAGGATGGCTGGGGTATGTATGAAGGTACGATGACTTTTTCAGAGACCAGCCAAGGTTGGACTACGGCGTATTTTCCGAAAGAATTGTCATTTTGGGTATCGACAAATCTGGGTATTTTTACACCTCCAGCCTAAAACAAACATCTTATAGTTAAATTCTATTGCTTCGATACAGATATCTCTTACGTTAATCTGATCTAATACAAAGAAAACAATGTTATTATATAATCTGATGACAAAAAGAAAGCAATATTACTATTCAAGGGATCTAAAAGATGAAAGAAAACCATTTTATTTCTATTGTTCATAATAAGAAATTATATAGTGAAGTTGAACAATGTAACTCCAAAAAGAAACAATTAATAACAACATGTATATGGTCTTCGCCGCAGTTCTCTTTTACAAACCAAATTATTCAAGATAAAGATATTTAGCTACGATGAAAATAAATTAATGAATGCACATTTAATTTATAGGTGAAAAGAAACGTACCCTTGACATAGTCTTGAGGATGTTCAGAAGGTATGATTTAGAGGATTGTGCCATTTGAATGATGTCTCTGCTCGAGCGCATGTTCCTCGATATTTACCTCCGTTCTACTTGCGATGTGATCTTGTTTGTCGCAAATCAAATCAATTCGACATGTGATCTGGATGTGGATGTGATTTCTCCCTTCCGTAAAAGTTTCGTTCTCTGTTTTCTCTCTATCCTTTTGGCCAATTCGCGCATGTGCACGAGAAACGAGAACGTTAATAAACCAAGCGTTGAACGAATAAAGAAAACTAACCTATGATTATGATCACAGTACACAGCATTTGACAGCATGTGAAGGCGCTTACGCTTCTTCTCTTCTTCTTTCTTATTTTTTATTTGCTCCTGCCGCTTTTCAGCGGACAATACGGCCAGATTTGCCGCTGTTTGTTTATAACAAAGCTTGACTCACTGATTGCGTAGCGAAGTCTGAATGGAATTAAATTAGTGCAAGTCTGAGTAGAAATTGTGATTGCATCAAGCAATCTTCAAAAATTTATTCACAATCATTACAAAACACGTCCACGACTCAAGCGTGACTGAAGGAGTGAAGGAAGGCGCTTACGCTTCTAAAACCTTAAAAGGAGCAAATAAAAAAAATACACAGTATATGACAGTGTTGGGAAATCGAGAAACAAGCAAACAAGTCTCTATCAGTCTCTATCCAAAAGAAAGAAGAGGAAACTGATTAATGGGAATGCAAGAAGCTATGGAGGAATTTCTTCATGCCTCAAAAATCCCCTTGGTAACAATTTGCATTTGTTGCAGTCTCAGAACACTTTATTGTTATTTTACATTCAACGTTTGTTTTATCTGCTACGTTATATTGCAGTCCCAGTTGCCGCCTTACCAAACGATTCGCGTCGTCATGGGAAATCCGACGTGCGACCTGGATTCCGCTGTATGCGCCCTGGTCCAAGGATTGTTGGAGTACCTTGACGCTAAGAAGAATGGATTCGCTAACGTCACCGTAATACCAGTCATGAATATCCCGGAAAGAGAGTTACGCATTAAAACGGAAGTGATTTACAGCCTAAAATCCCATGGCATCCCGTTGAACTTGCTGACATTTAGGTAAGCCCCTCGAATTCTGATAAAACAGTCCGAGCTTTGTGCTATTTGATTGCTATTATTATATTACTCTTGGCAGAGATCAGATTGATTTGCAAAATGTGCAGAGCGACGCTAACAGGAGGTTTGAGCTGATTTTGGTCGATCATCATACTCTCGAAGAGGAAGATTTGGCGTTGAAATCTTCAGTCGTGACAATTATCGATCATCGGCCGTTGAATCCAGCCTGGGAGTGGCCCAACATACTGTTAAATGTAGAAATCATTGGGAGTTGTGCCACCCTGGTTGCACGCAATGTTCTACAGAAGTATCCTGATATAGTGGACGAGCAACTTGCGAGCCTCTTGCGAGGTAAGTATTATATTTGGATAATAGATTTTTATTTAACAGACACAAAACGATTTTTATTATATAGTATTCAATATTTTCTACAGGTCCAATATTAATCGACACTTATAACATGTTGGAACGAGCAACTGCTACTGACGTCGACGTACTAAATGCTCTTGAACAACTAGGTAAACTCACGTCTGACAGAACTGAGACATTTAACAAGATTATGCATGCAAAAACAGACTTCACTGGATTAACTCTCGAAGAAATTATGATTAAGGATCTAAAAGTGACACTTGGAATACCTCTCGTTGGATTTTCCATTTTAGTAGAAGTGTGTTGTCTAGAATTTTTTATTAATATTGTGAACTAATTTTTTAAACTAATTTAGAACGTAATTCATAAATAAATTCTAGAATTTCCTCATGCTTGAAAATGCGGAAGAGGTCATTGAAAAGTTTGCCAACGAAAGAAATTGCAATGTCGTTGTTCTCATCGGGCAAGGTATGACGAAGGAACGTGTATCTAGAGATATTGCAATCTTTTCAACATTATGTAATCAATTTGCGAATGAAGTAAGTATTATTCAATGTAATTGTCATAAAAATTTATCTCAGCACATTCCAGTATACATATCCTTTTACTTTTTTCACAGATAATTCGAGCGTTGGCTGAATCTACTCGGCCATCTCTAGATTTAGAATTTATCAAAGAAATTCGAAAAGAGAAATATATCATCTATTTGTACAGACAAGGAAATCTGAAGGTAACACGCAAACAGATATTACCGATTGTACACAGAACGGCGTTATTGCATGGATTTAAGACTGGTCCCTGAGCCGAGAACTCCGCGTTGACGTACCGTCGCGGTAGAAACAAGAACTCTCTCCAATGGAAGAATAATAAGCGAGAAATGTTGAGAATTGACACGTTGAGAATTCTTGCGTAGTATTTCCAAATAAAAAGATATTTG
>NW_020226271.1:0-2641 GCF_003070985.1 Temnothorax curvispinosus | reverse complement strand
AACATTCTCTTGATTTCTCGTTATCAAGGAGGAGTTCCAGCCTGCGACATCCGTGTCCAACGTACCCCAGCCGGCCGCTATTGTGAACAAATTAGGTGAACTGAGCAAAATTGATATCAGTGCCGAAGTATCCGAAGACAGTGCATCTGTCGAACTTCGTTATCTGTCCAGTTTTTAATTTTTATCGACAATAATAAGTTTTGATAATATGTTTTATTATTAATTAATATAAATAAACATTGTTATTGTCAGTCGAATTACTCTTTCACCTGTCAGTTACTTTGTATATGCATATTCGTGATTTTTACAATAATTTCCACGAATTTAAATTCTTAGGTATCAGCGCAACTGTCAAATTACATAATTAAGTTTTAATCTATCAATTAATGACAATCAAGTTTTTAATAATTAATACAAAATTTCATATTTGCGCGAACATATTGTATCAATAATAATAATAATAATATATATATATATATAAATTTTTATTCGTATAAGTACAATTTTAATTTAGCGACTTAAATTAACGCATTTTCGTCGTTCGTTTTGTCAACTTCAATAACGTGTCAAGTTTTATTGCCTGGTGATCTTTCGAAAACGATAAGTTTGAAGCGTCTTTTATTAATTTGAATCAAGCAGTTGCAGAGCATTTGAATTTTAAAAAAGATGGTGCACAACTGCAGAATGATCTAGACACTTCATTTTGCAATCTGGTTATGGCGGAATTAAAACAACAAGTCAAGAAACAAGAAATCATGAAAATTTTGTGGAGAAAGGAAAACCTGTGAGCGAGATGATTTTTGTGATAAAATAAATCATTTGCATTTATTCGTAGATACATATAATACTCATGTCTTAAGATTGTGCGATATTAATTTTAGTAATAACATATATGTGTACTGGGGCATATAATAATATTAATAATAATAATATTAAAGAAATTTTGTACTATTTATTTTATATTCACATAATAAATACATATTAGCATTACATTTCACAATATGACACGTGTGTAATCAATCGATCAAATGTTTACGTGTAGATAAAGTCTTGATTTTGTCCTCTTGTTACATAATCATGCTGCTAATTGACCATTCCATTTGGAGTCATAAAATAATTGCAAAGAGAGTCTTTAATGTGCGTCGCAAATGCACCATTTTCGTTATTTTCAATCATTTCATCATTGTTTTCAAATTGTAAAATATTACCTTCTTTGTTTCTTAAGAAATTGTGCAAACATACAGTTGCCAAAATATATTTATTGATATTTTTAGGAATCGCAGCGATCGGTCTGTTATATATACCCCACTTTTTTGCCAAAATCCCAAATGTATTTTCTATTATACGCCGGGCTCGCGAAAGTCTATAATTAAATATGTTTTTGCGTTCCCCCAAATACCGTCCAGCATATGGCCGCGTCAAATGCTTTCCAATGGGGAATGCTTCATCCCCAATAAAAAAATAAGGCACTTGTATATCGGTTCCGCTTAAGCAACTGGTTCCTTCTGGAATATCCAGCATCTCATTCGTCACATTCAAGTAGTTGTTCCCATAAATTCCCGCATCACTGTTCTTCCCCATTAACCCAATATCCACCAAAGTGAATTGACAATTGTGATCACACACAGCCAAAAGTACGATGCTGTATCGTATGTGATAATTAAAGTACAGCGTACCAGAATTAGGGGGGCATTGAGCATCGACATGTTTTCCATCAATTGCCCCCAAGCAATGTGGAAAATTCCATAATGTCCAAAAACCCTCAGCAATTTGTAAATATTCTTCTCTTGAAGGAGTTCGTTGATAGATAGGACCAAGAAGTCTTTCAAATACGTCACACGTCTCTTTAATTATTTTATGTACTGTTGATAAACCAACACGATAGGCAAAAGCAACTGCTGGAACTTTGTCTCCAATCAGAAATCTGTAACATCATTATCAATATTATAATATTAATTGCCAAACTGTTTTTACACATATGTATTGTTAGACTACGAGTAATCCGAACATATACCGCAATGTAAAAGCAACTCTTTGCTCTGGTTCAAGTGCCCGTGGACTTCGTTTCATTAAACTTGGATTAACAATGTCCATCAAGTGCTGGAATGTTGGCAGTGTCATACGTGTGTACTTGTGGAACATTTGCTCATCTGTTTTCATCTCCTGAAAAAGATTGTAAAACGCTCCTTGCTATCTTCTCCTTGTGTTAATTGGTCGTACCCAGACACGCCGACGGCGCGGCGGCGACGATGACGTTCACGGTTTCTACGACGTTGCACCAAAAGTGCTCCCATGTTGACCAGAGCAATTAACAACAAATCGAAATCATCCATTTCTGTGAAAAGACAAATGTAATTCAATCTAATGCAGTCTTCTCGAATTAAAAATCACATTCAGAATTGTATGAATTAATTGCAAAAACGTTAAAGAATGGCCAAACAGCGCAAACATCAAATATCAAAATAAGTGAAAAATATTCAATGATACATACAAATAATAAAGTATTATTCGAGAAAATTAACCAAATCAAGAAAATGTTTTAATAATGAATTTTTACACCTAAACTGTATATGAAACTTACCGAAAATTATAAAATGCGTTTATTTTGCAATAAATTACAATTTCTGGTGATCGCCTCGGA
>NW_020226270.1:0-3269 GCF_003070985.1 Temnothorax curvispinosus | reverse complement strand
GTCTTTTTCTCAGAAAAGAAAAACAAGAGCGTAATTACAATAGAAGACACCGGTCGAAAAAATTATCGAAACTTAATGTAAATGATAAGGTATGGGTAAGGGATATTCGAGCGTGTGCTAAAATCGTAAGGGCAGATAGTAATGCAAACGCGTATATTATTAGAACGGAAAGAGGTAGTACTCTGAGAAGAAACCGATGCCATCTAGTATCAGCGCGTTACAAACAAAACACGAAAACAAATAGATACTATGCCCCGAGAGGGATAGAGAGAGAAACTAAAGAAACTGAGCAGGTCGTGGATGAAAATATAGACGAGCAGGTTGTAAATGGTAATCCGGAACCGGTAAGAATTGACGACAGCGTACAGGGAATAAGTAGTCAGTCAGAAAGCGACCCAACAA
This sequence comes from Temnothorax curvispinosus, assembly GCF_003070985.1. Lineage (NCBI taxonomy): Eukaryota > Metazoa > Arthropoda > Insecta > Hymenoptera > Formicidae > Temnothorax > Temnothorax curvispinosus. The sequence goes on along the minus strand of NW_020226270.1, from coordinate 2,867 downwards.
GCACAGAACCTGAGCAAAGCGACGGAAATAGATTCTCACAAAAATCGGAGCGTAACAAGAGACCTAACTCACGTTTTCGTGATTTCTTTCTATTTTAAAAAATTGCTGATTATGCGCATTATACTGTATTAATTTTAATTCCTTTTAATAAAACAGGAAGAGTGTTGCGTAAACGTGTGACTGCATTATCGACGGAGCGCGGAAAACACGGACGAGGAAGAGAGCGCGCCAGAACAAGGCGGCACGACACACGGCACGGAACACTCTGCTCGGAAACGTATCACAGTAACACGAGTTTAAGCTTAATCTTCCTTCCCGAAAGGTCATCCTGATACAGCAACTAATATCTGTTATACTAATATCTGTTATACTCTTACAAAAATCAATTAAAATCAATTAAAATAATCCATACTACGTGCGAATATATCTTATTTCCACTTTGTTCAATACCACGCTTCTTTTAATGACACTCTATATAAACGTATGTACATGTATAAGTTATACATGTAACTTTTTAAGCAGAACGCGGTAACTCCTTCACCGATCCTCGCAAAATTCAAAAGAACCTTCCTTTAATGATAATCTATATAAACGTACATGTACATCTTATACACTTTTTAACCCATTGGCTGTGTAAGAGAATTTTACTATTTAAGCCAAAAGTGTGTTGAAAAAAAAGTTCATCGGATTATTATGAAACTTGATACCATTATGTTTTTTAGGTCTCTGAATCCGAATATGTCAGATTTACAAAATTCAAAATGGCAGGTCCAATATGGCGGATCAAAATTACAAAAAATAGTCTGATTTTCATGAAATTTGGTACCCATATTGCATCCGCTATTTTTTAATTTTGATGTCATATTAGGATTCAGAGACCCAAAAAACATAAGGGTACCAAATTTCATGAAAATCAGATCATTTTTTGTAATTTTGATCCGCCATATTGGATCCGCCATTTTGAATTTTAAAAATCTGATATTATATTCGGATTCAGAGACCCAAAAAACATAAGGCTACACAATTTCATGTAAATCTATCAACTTTTTTATTTTTGATCCGTCATATTGGATCCGCCATTTTGAATTTTGAAAATCTGACTTCATATTCGGATTCAGAGACCCAAAAAACATAAGGGTACCAAATTTCATGAAAATCAGACCTTTTATGTAATTTTAATCCGCCATATTGGATCCGCCATTTTGAATTTTGTACATCTGACTTCGGATTTGTAATCAGCGACCCCAGAAACCCCCGAGTAACAAGTTTCAAGCAAATTCAAAAAGTTTTACTTTGTTTTTTCTACGTTGCGGCTATAGCCGTCATACCCACTCTTGGCCACTTTTGTTTTTGCGGCTATAGCCGTCATACACAATCAACGGGTTAAGCAAAAATCGGTACGCCCTTCACCGCGCATCGCCAACGTATACACTTTTTCAGCAGAAATCGGTACGCCCTTCACCGATCCTCGCCAACGTCAAAAAAAAACTGAAGAATATAACAGACGTAGAAATAACACAATATCTCAAACGTTGCGGAAGTTAAAAACAACCACAGACATTTCTCCAAATATTATAGACCTTTAATCGCGTTGAAAGCTGGGTCTAATCAACCAAATCTTAAAGATGTATATATGAAATAGGGATAGAAAAGACTGAAAAATATAATAAAATTAGAAATAACCCACGATCTCAAACGTTGCGGAAGTTAAAGGTACCACAGACCGTTCTCAAAACGTCAAGATTTTGTATAAAGAAAGACGTTTTACCGCGTATCGCTAACGTCAATACCAACTTTTTTTTAATGATACTCTATATAAAATTACATGTATAACTTATACATGTAACTTTTTAAGCAAAACTCGGTAACTTCTTCACTGATCCTCGTCAAATTCAATACCTTCCTTAAATAATATTCTATCCATCAAATAACTTACACATTTTTTTACACAAGCGGAAATCAGTAATCCCTTCATCGATCCTCGCCAAATTCACTAACAATCTTCCTTTAATAATACTCGATCCCCTTAAGATTACAATCCATCATTACCCTTCTCCTCTCACTTAACCCTTTGGACCAATGGCTTAACGTCTCTTTCTGAAAGACGGAGCACAATTTACTCCGCACAAGTCTTTCTCGCACGGAGGGCGCAGCTTTCGGAAATAAATTCCATGTTTACGTGCTCAAGTGGACTCGAACCTACGTTCTCAGCGTACGAGTCTGGCGCTCTACCACTAGACCACACTGCCGCCTCCTTTAATAATACTCTATCCATCAAATAACTTAGGGTAGACCGAGATGACGCGGATCAATATAAGTTTTAAGGCTCCTGGTCCCTGAGTCGAGAACTCTGCGTTGACGGTGGCGACGTACCGTCGCGGCAGAAATAAAAACTCTCTCCAATAGAGAATTCTGTTCTCTGTGACATGTTGACAACCTATTTTGTTTTGCGTGGTATTTCGTTATTATTCGCTCTGTGCTTGGGCTATAACATTTAATGTATTCGTGAAACTCGTAAAATTGACCGAGAAGTAAGATTTGCAAGGAATACATATGCCGAGGAACATTTTCCACTCCTTTCCATAGTCGTCAAACGGCTTGTTTTCCCGTATGTTTAAGCTTCGTTTTATGGTTATTTGTTTATTGTCAAAGGAAAATAATAGTTCCCGGTCAATTTTAGAAGTGTTCTGAAATAATCTACAGTGATTATTTATTGAAATGTCTCTTAATTTGAGAGTGCCACGCAACACAAAATTGGGTAATTTCTCGTCTCGATAGCAAGAAATTCAATATGGCCGCGGTGACTACCCAGGAGCCTTAAACATACACTGTACGTTGATTTGTGTTAATACTTACGACGGCTTTAA
>NW_020226269.1:0-9068 GCF_003070985.1 Temnothorax curvispinosus | reverse complement strand
AAAAGAAGGGGAGTATGGAATGAGGAAGGAAAGACGCAATTTAAGGAGAAGTTAGGCGCGATTGAAGGAAAAAGAGACCTGCAAGAGGAAATAGAGGAAGGAACAAGAAAGATAAGAAGGGTGATTGAGGAGAACGAGGACAAGAATGAAAGAATGACTATCAAGAACAAAAGAGGGTGGTGGGACGAGGAATGTACGGAGAGCAAGAGGGAAGTGAGGAAAGAACTAAGGAAATGGAGAAAAGGGAAAGGAGAAGCAGAAAGATACAAAGAAAGAAAGAAAGAATATAGGGAAATGTGTGATAGAAAGAAGGAGGAGAAAGAAAGAATGATCAGAGAGATTGGAGAAGCGAAAACGGAGGGAAAGGTATGGGAGTTGATAGGCAGAGTAAGGAAGAGAAGAAGAAGGGTGAATGAAGAGATAAAACCGGAAGAGTGGAAGGAGTATTTCATGGATCTGATGGGTGGAGTGGAGAACAGAGTGGTAAAGGGAGAGGGAGACAGAAGCAGACAGGAGGAAGAAGAGATAGGACTAGAAGAGATAAGAAACGTAATAAAGAAACTAAAAACGGGAAAAGCAATAGGCAATGACGGGATACCTAACGAGGCATGGAAGTACGGAGGAGAAGAAATGGATATGGGAGGTATGCAAACGTGTCTGGAGAGGTGAAGGCTGGCCGGAACAATGGAAGGAAGGGGAGATAATCCCATTAGTTAAAAAAAGAGAAGGGCGAGAGGTGAAGGACTATAGAGGAATAACCATCATGTCTTCGATGTACAAAATCTACACGGCGGTACTGGCGGAAAGAATAAGAGAAGAAGTAGAAACGAAGAAATTGATCCCCGATAATCAAACGGGATTCAGGAAAGGAATGGGAACAATGGATCAAATATTCGCTTTGAATTACCTGGTGAACAGACAAATAAGAAAAGAGAAAGGAAAGATGACAGTGTTTTTTGTGGATCTGAAGGCTGCCTTCGACTCAGTGGACAAAAGAATATTAATAAAGGCAATGAGAGAAAAAGGAATGAGACAAGGACTGATAGACAGAGTAGAGGAAGTATTGAGGGAAACAAAGAGCAGAGTAGGGAAAAGAGGAGAGAGTGATGGTCAATTTTGGACGGCGAAAGGCCTGAGACAGGGATGCCCACTAAGCCCAATATTATTCAACCTATTAATCGCAGACATAGAGGATCATATAAAAAAAGGCGGATGGGGAGGAGTGAAATTAAGAGGCGAGAAAATATACACGCTAATGTATGCAGATGCTATTGCACTGCTGGCAGAGGAGGAGCAGGACATGAGATCGATGATAAGCAGGTTAGAAGGATATTTAGACAGAAAAGGGTTAACTCTGAGTATAGAGAAGTCAAAGGTAATGAGATTCAGAAAGGGAGGAGGAAGGAAGAAGAAGTACGACTGGAGGTGGAAGGGAAAAAATTAGAAGAGGTTAAAGAATTCAAGTATTTAGGGTATACGATGAAGGAGAATGGAGGGCAGGAGGCGCATATCAGAGAGAGAAGAAGGAAGGCAGCAAGAGTAATGAGGGAAGTATAGGGGATAGGGAAGAGGATGTGGAAAAAGGACTGCAAAAGAAGGATCTGGCTATACGACACACTGATATGGACAGTGATGGGATACGGGGCAGAAGTATGGGGATGGAAGGAGAGGAGGGAGGTAGAAGGTATTCACGAGAGATATCTTAGATGGGTACTTGGAGTAAATTGGAGGACGCCGGGATATATGGTCAGAGACGAGCTAGAAAGAGAGAAGATGAGAAGTAGAGCAAACAAGAGAACATGGAAGTTTGAAAGAAAATTGGAAGAAGGTAGAGGAGGAGAGATAGCGAGAAAGTGTTTGGAAGAAATGAAAGAGAGATGGAAGAAAGGAAAGGTAATAGGGAGATGGGAGCAGGAGAGAAAAGATTACTTGGAAGGGATCGGAGTAGAAATGGAAGGAGGAGAGGAGTTGGAGGAGGAGGAATTGGAAAAGAAGGAGAGAGATAAGGAGAGACAAGAAAGGATGGAAAAGATCGTAGGATCGAAGTGCAATAGATGGTATAAGAGCATAAGGAAGAACGGGATCCCGGACTATCTAATGAAGGGATGGGAGGAAGCAAGATGGAACAGGATTGCAAGATTCAGACTGGGTAACGAAGTGAGGGAAGGACTATACTGGGAAAATGAGGAGGACAAAAAATGCAGGATGTGTGGAAAGGAAGAGGAAACATGGGAACATGTATGGGAGGAATGTACGAGATGGGTGGAATGGGAAGGAGAGGGGTGGCAGGATGTGGCAGAGAGATTACTAGGAGAAAAGGGAGAGGGAAAAGAATGGATGAAAGCAATAGAGGAAAGGAGACGAGATGGAGGAGGGAAGATAATGAGAAAGGAAGAAGGACAAGCCAACAACTCAACGAAAGAGGATCAAGGAGGGCGAGACAACGAAAAGGATCGAAGAAGAATATGTTTATAATAAATTATATGTATTTTAATTGTATGTAAATTGTTGTAAACTGGATGTACAGGGTTGGGTACGTCCCTAAAAAACGCCCTTTTAGACCCCTTGGGGTAATAAAGTATCTTATCTAAAATAACAGTAAACTTTTTCGGGTGTTTCAAAAAAATTTTTTATTTTTATATTATATTTTTTTGCAAAATATTGCAAAATGATTTCAAAAATATTTTTCTCTATAACAATACAGCTTCTAAAAAACAAGTACATCTGTAAAAAAAAAAATTGTTTTATATTTCTTATATACGTAGCATTAAAATATACAAGTAATGGTATATACATGTTAAATATCTGAGTTTATAATTTGTGAATGTTACATATATATTTTATTATCATATGGTTTTACTGTCAATAAACTTAAATAAATTTAAAAAGCTGTCTTTTAAAAAAGTTTCCGTGTTACAAAATATATTTAAAAAATTTTAATTATTGTGTTACATAGTAGACTACATACGAAATATATATATATCACAAGGTGATTTCAATTCAAGTGCCAATTATCTCCGTCATTTATCTCAGAAAGTATTGGTTTGTTGGAAAAATGTTACAGATAAAAGTTGAACAGTTTAGAAGGGGCCAATAAACAATCTTATTAGATTTTGGGTCAAGCATCCGTGTTGGGCCCAGTACGACCTAAATTAAATTTTTTAAATGTTTAGCTTACAATATCTTGATAATTATTTGTCGAAGGAAAAAATAGTATTTGTCTCAAGAATATGCTGTTGCAATAATACCCCCTATTTTGATACTTGTGTGTATATATATATATATATATCTCCTTGGAGCTTTCATACATAAATATATTTAAAAAATTTGAGATACTATTGGAACAGCATATTCTTGAGACCAAATCAAGTCAGAAAGTCCTGTACTATACTTTTTCCTCTGACGGACAATTATGGGAATATCGTAAGAGCTAAAAATATTTTGAAAAATTTACCAAGTTTTCTTACATTTTAAAAAGTATTACACATAAAAAAATGTTTCGGACAAAAATTGTTTAAATTAATAAGTAAAAAAAGACAACACATAAAAAATGAGGATTTCTATTTCAATAATTTAACTTGGGCGCTATTGGACCCAACATAGAGTTCGCGGATTTAAAATCTAATAAAATCGTATATATATATTGGCATCCTCTATCAATACTTTTTTAGATAATTAAAGGAGATAATTAGCACACGAAATATTAAAATTTATAGATTTATTTCGTCTTATCAATAATTCTCTTAATAATTATCTGATTTATTTTTTGATTTTAAATTTATGTATCAAATTGTGAGAACATTACGTTATATATTATATTCTAATTTCCATAAATATTCAGTATAATAACATAAAAAACTTGTTTAACAGTTTGTCAGCATAGTTATTTAATATTTATCATTCAATATTTAAATATTTATATTTAGGTGTAAAAAATATGCGTGTACATGTAAGAGGGTACATTATTTAATAAAAATATTGGTTCTGTACATGATAAAAACTGACATAACTTAATTCTTTTTTATTATTGTACTAAGTTTAGTTTTATCCAAATATAGCAAATGTAAAGTGTCCAATGGAAATTGTTTAATTTTGTTTATTTAATTCTTCTAAACAAGATACGCCTGTATGACGGTGAGGACAGGAAACTGTAATATCTTTTTGTAAATTTTTTTATCAGGAAATGTCTCTCGTTCAATTTTCAATAAAATATCATTCTTGAAAACATTTAAAACATTTTTCGTATGCATTATGACTTTTATTCGGAACAAAGTTATTAGAATTTTCTGGTTTTTAATTCTCATTGTACATAAAATTGAATTACAATTTACTTTGTGATATAAAAGTCAGTTTGTCTGTATGGTTCAACAATTTGTAACATATTAATCAAATGAGATATATTTAATTCACTACGGTTAAGGTTGTCTATATCATTGTTTCTTCTTTTTTACTCAATTATCTATATCCTTGTATCATTGTTTTTTTTCTCAAGCAATTATTTTTATCTTTTTTTTTTATATACAGAGTGAGTCATTTTATCGACGCAGGCAAATATAAAAAAAAATTAGCAAGTTATGGAAAAATGTTTCAGACAAAAGTTGTACAGTCTAAAATTAGATACATGATTAAGATGTAAGTCATATCGTAGATGTTGTTTTCAAGACATTTTAAAGACGACTAATTTTTTAAATTAATACTACGCTACAAATATCAGTCTGTTTTTGTTTTTTATCATTCAGATCAGGTATAATTTGTGTATATTTTAAAGCCCGAATACTCTTTACATTTCCTTTATAAAATACGTTATCAATACAGAATCCTTTCGATATATATATAACTGACGTATTTGGCTTCGTAATCCCCGTAAAAAATTGCAGATATTCATGTGTGATTGAGATAGTTATTTAAATACTCATCTGCTACAACATCCAATGTCAACAGATTAATATCAACAATCTCCTGCGACAAAATGGTTTTTAGTATTTCTGTTCTCGCGTAAAAATGTATCTGTAATATCAACAAAACATCGCGACGTGTATACATTGCAGAAATCTTACACACTTCTTATTGTCCGGCAAAATAATTATTTCTTATTTTTAGACGCTACGTTGCGAGCGGAGGATGGTCCAAAAGGTCCACAAAAACAGTTTTTTGCAAATAATTTTGGGAAATATCAATTTTACGAAAATTTATGTAGATATAAAAATTGTAGCTTACAAAATTCCGCACAATTTCGTTTTTTCTTCACGTCTGTACAAACAAATGAAGCAGATATGGATATCTTTTTAACAGCGGTAGTTTTACGACGCAAAAAAAGTATACTTGTCATTTTAAAAAGTAATAAAAATATCTTGAAGAAAAATTTTTAACATTACTGTTTCCAACCAATCCGGACAGTTATTTTCCGAAATGCAACGTACAATGATATTTTTTCACGTTTCTTGCTCTCAACTTCAGGCTATCTTTACCAAAATAGAATCGCGCGTACATCGCGTTCAAAATTTTATTCTCTTTTACTTTCATTATACATTCATTACGCACGAATCTATTTTGGTAAAGATAGCTTCAAGTTGAGAGCAAAAAACATGACAAAATGTCATCGTACAGTGCATTTTGGAAAATAACTGATTGGAGGCAGTAACGTTGTGTATTTTTTTTCAAGATATTTAAATTATTTTCATAACGAGACGTAAACCTTTTTTGCGTCGCAAAACTACCGGTGTTGAAAAGATGTTCATCTCTGCTCCATTTGTTCGTACACACTTAAATAAAAAACGAAATTGTGCGGAATTTTTTAAGCTACAATTTTTATATCTACATAAATTTCCGTAAAGTTGATATTTTCCAAAGTTATTAACAAATAACTGTTTTTTTTTTACATTTTGGAGCCTCCCTTGCCCGCAACGTAGCGTCTACACACGACGACGACTTTTAATACGTAAAACTGTACCCTACAAGAAGCCCGTTTCAAAAATTTCAGCCGTCAGTATTATTTCCTCCGAATTTTGTCATTTTACTGGCCTGTTATCGAGTGGCAAATTAGAACCTGCGGTTGATATGGGATTTATCCAAGTTTTATTTACAAAATATTTCATCAAGTTGCTACAAAACCATATAAACAATGTACAGACATAATCATATATTTATAATTAAATTAAATATTTGAAAAATATATTCAACCTCATAAAAATCACAGGTTTTTGGGCTGTTGCCACTTTGGGCGTTACGATCCTTTAGACTTATACTATTTTCAATGTGTCTATTTTTCAAGAGCATTGTGCCGCAGTAACTCCATATATATATCCTTCGGAATTCATACTTTTTGCTATGGGTGGCGTAGTTATACTTATCGCTCATCACAACGCTCATGGAATCTTTTCTTTCTCGTTCGTCAAATGTTAAACAGGGACGAAATGATGCTCGCGAGCGTCGTGAGCGATAAGTGGAACGCCGCCTATATTATTAAAAACTCCTGTATGTTAATTTTCCCCTGCTTACAGCTTCTTCGTATTCTTTATATAATGACAGTGAAAGAAGAGTCTCATTTTCTATCTATACGAATGACGATTATTGTTTGCACAAATCATAATTGAATATATCAATATATGAGAAACAATATTCGCATGTAAGTATACGCACAATATGAAGTATGTATAAACACAATGTTAATGTAAAAAACAATCATAATTTTCTATTTTTTCAACGAATTATATTACTCGATACGAATCTTTCTTCTTCAATGTATTTAAAGTTGATTCATCTAATTCATTTTTATCGACACATTCTTCTAGTAGGTGAGCTAGCTCAATTTTTTCGTGATTATTTTGGTACTTGTGAAACTTTTTGTGGTGATTCATAATGTTACTCAATGACGAAAGCTCCGGGGATTGACAAAAACAGTATGTCGCTTTGGGTGGTACAGCCACCCCCACTTGTGCAAAATATATGTTTTTCAAGTCATTTCGGTACGTCAGTCATTTTGCACCATAACTCTTTGATATATTCTACGACTATTAGGATATTTGACTGACAAAAAAATGGGTCGCTTGTGAGTAGGGTAGAACCGTCAAAAAATTTTTACGTTACGTTGTTAAGAGAAAAAGAAAAGAAAAAGGAAGGAACACGCAGCGCGACTAAGAGCGGCCACAATTACACGACAACGAACGTTTTTTTTTTCTATTTATTTTTTCATTTTATGTTTCAGAGTGAATCCACTGGAGCGAGACCTCCAAATTAGACATTCCGAGAGCGAGAAGCCTAATTATTCGAAACCTCGTCAAACCGAAAAGTAAGTATTCGATCCTCGTTACATTTTCTTACACACAGTCGAGTTGAACGATCAACTTTTGTTCTTAAACGTTCACTTTGGTACAGATGGCGGACAGAGACAGCAGCAGCAGCAGCAGCAGCAGCGACGGCAACGAAACCGATTACGACAGTGGCAACGAATGGGCGATACCAATACACCTGTCAAAACGACAGGAGTATTGGATCAGGAGGAGGGACGCCGAACTCCACGCCATCGTCGAACGAAAGGGTGGCGGAGCGGCAGCGTCGTTAGCCTGTAAACAATTTATGAGGAATTGGAAGACCCCCAATTCGCCGCCTTCCGATTCGGACGTTGAAAATCTGACCGTCCGGCCTAGGGGGTGTTTCAACACCCATCTAGATTTGAATAGTTGGCAGCCGGACAAGGAGAAACATTTCCGCGTCCGGGCCGACTTCTTTTGCAATATATCCGCCGACATTATGTCGAGATCGGCCAATGACGAGGACGTTTGGGAGGCCAGCGAAAGGATAATTGAGAGCATCAGGCTGCAAATGGACGAGGAGTCGGAGGAGGAAAGGGAGGAAAGGGAGAAAAGGTATGCGTGCGTGCGTGCGTGCGTGCGTTTGCGTGTCGATCACTTTATCTCTTTTCAGCATCAGGCGCGAGGAGGAGAAGGCGGAGCAGGAAGAAGAGGAGGAGGGCGAGGACGAGGAGGACGAGGAGGACGAGGAGGACGAGGAGGACGAATACGAGGATCCCGACGATCCGCAGCCGGGGCCGAGCAGCGCCAAGATCCGTCGGTAAGTGTACCTCAAGTGTATACACCACGAGTGTATATACACTCCTCACCTTCTCTCTATTTCGTTTTATTTAACGCGTTCGTACGCTAGTTATAATCGTTCCCTGTTTTATTATTTCAGACTCCGCTAAAGGGAAAAAAAAACCGCGAAGGGAGAACGTTGTTTCAACGTAGAGGTGTTTAAAAAACATGTATATTGTACAAAAAGTAGCGTTTAATGATAAATAACTTTGATATAAATGTCGTAGATTTTATTGGCGCCCCCGTCTCTTTCCCTTTCCTTCCAATTTCTCCTTTTCCACCCCGTCGACGTGGCCGCCACCTTGTCGCGGTGACGGTTGGGGTTGGGGGTAAGGGGTGGTTACCACCCCCATCGACGTATTTTTTCTTTCCGCGTCCAACGCACACCGGTTGATCGCTCCCACTGCAGTGGTTCTCGAGATATTGCATTTTTTGAAAACCCACCCCCCACCCCCGAGTTGACTTGGTCGAGCCGAACCGCGTCCCGGCATCCAATTTCCCGGAGCAGCTCACGATAAGTTTACTCCGATCGAGAAAGAATCGGTCCGCTTTAGATCGACGTAACTTTTTCGCGGTGCGTCCAAACCCCATGTTGTCGCACCTCGTTTTACTCGTCTCGACGAGCTCTACGCGAATCCACATTCGTTCCTAGCGTCCGACTATTTTTTTTCTAATAATTTTTTTTTCACGTTTCAGATAATTTATTCATTCGAGCATCACTCGGGAAAAGGTAAGTATTCGATCGTTTATTTATTTTATTACGCGATCAACTTTAACGAATAACTTTAATCTTGTTAACGTTTTCTTCTTACAGACGAACATGGCCGACGAAAGCAGCAGCAGCAGCAGCAGCAGCAGCGGCAGCTACATAAAAGACGACGAGAAGCAGGAGGAGAAGGAGAAGAATGAGAAGAAGGAGGAGAAGGAGGAAGAGGAGGAGGAGGAGGAGGAGGAGGAGGAGGAGGAGGAGGAGGAGGA
>NW_020226268.1:0-1551 GCF_003070985.1 Temnothorax curvispinosus | reverse complement strand
GGATGTGTGGAAAGGAAGAGGAAACATGGGAACATGTATGGGAGGAATGTACGAGATGGGTGGAATGGGAAGGAGAGGGGTGGCAGGATGTGGCAGAGAGATTACTAGGAGAAAAGGGAGAGGGAGAAGAATGGATGAAAGCAATAGAGGAAAGGAGACGAGATGGAGGAGGGAGGATAATGAGAAAGGAAGAAGGACAAGCCAACAACTCAACGAAAGAGGATCAAGGAAGGCGAGACAACGAAAAGGATCGAAGAAGAATATGTTTATAATAAATTATATGTATTTTAATTGTATGTAAATTGTTGTAAACTGGATGTACAGGGTTGGGTACGTCTCTAAAAAACGCCCTTTTAGACCCCTTGGGGTAATAAAGTATCTTATCTAATCTAATCTAATCTGTAAAAAATATTGTATTTTAAGAATAATAAAAATAATGTGGGGGAAAAATGTTTGCAAAAAAAGGCGTTCACTATATACCTAAAAATTCTACAATTGTCGTGTGTATTTTCAGGTCTGATCGAAGTTCTCGGTTGTGTCTTTCGGAGACATTGTTAGTTCTATGTACTTGGAAAACAGAGAAGGAATCGGGCTTAAAGTAGTTTATCCATGTCTGTTTATAATAATAAAAAAAGCAACTCAAAAAAAATTTTTTTTACGAAAACAAAGCTTTCTCTATGAGGAAGCAAAATGGCTGCAAATACGTGCAATCGTTGAAAATAATTGTAGATATCAATTCAAAGCCTTCTTCTATTAATGTGTGTGATGAAAAAGCCAAAGATATTAGTAATTTCGTTGCACCCCAACCCAATTCATTATCGGCACCTTTTAGTATGCCATATTTGTCAGCCTTTTGTACTAACGCCTGTAATGAGAAATTAACACAATTAAAATTGTCATGCATTTCATGCTAATTAAGTGAATTGTTATTTTTTATTACCTGACTTTAATGGAAGAAGCAGCCAATGATTGTAGCGCTGGGGAAAACTGTGTGTAAAGCTTTTCGTTCGGTTTTTTCAAAGTCAGATATTACTGTGTCAGGTATTATTTTCAGAACATTCGTGACTTTTTTTAACACATTTACGTAACTTTGTACAGTGCGTCCTTCCATTATGGCATATACAATTGGAAATGTCTGAAAAATTTAAAAGCAATTATATTTAATAATATATTTACACACAGTATAGAGTGCCTATTGCGATTAAAGGAACTAATTACTTAAAGGATAAACTAATGAATAATTGTTTTGCTTACTCTATTATCGTGTCTAATGACAATTGTCCACAATTGACAATTGGTATTTTTTAGTTGAGGTACAGTGGCAAACGTCCCATCAACAAAAACGGTTAATTTTTCATTAATAACATTTGTAATCAAATTTGACAAAGTTTTGTCAATAAAAATTACTGCTTTTGTTGCATTATTTTTAATGACAAACTGTACAAGGAATGAATCTGCTTCATCCATCTTCAAAAATTGCTTCCAATTTTTGTTTTCCAAGCAATTACGTAATTCGTCGAGATTTTGTGGAATCCGTCCAATATTTTTTTT
>NW_020226267.1:506-5932 GCF_003070985.1 Temnothorax curvispinosus | reverse complement strand
TGAACAGAATGTTTGCTAGTTTGCTTCGTGCATAACTTTTAAATAGTGCATAAGATCTCTCCAGATTAATGTCATCGAAATCTATGTCAGCAACTATAATAGAATGATTTTGTTATAGTTGTACTTCAAACAAAAGCCGGGTGTGTACAAAAGACATTTTAGTTTATTTCTAAAGTCACCATAATCACTTTACATACAAATATATGCAATTGATGAGACATTGATTATTCTGCAACTGGGAGAAGACGATTGCATTTTTGGTAGTAACAAAAGTGTCAAAAGAAAATGGCCAAGATGGTTGACTTGTAATGTCGTCTCAATTCCATCCTCTGTCTTCTCGTACGGAGACGCAGCAGCCATACCGGCATTATTTATGAGTATGTCAATAGCTGCTTCGTTTGTCAGCAAATTCTTAGCACAATCTTTCACGCTTTTAAAACTGCGTAGATCCAGAAAATAAATCGCAAGCTCACCCACATTATTTTTATATTTATCCTTTTTCATCCTAAAAGTAACCATTGATTTACAGACCACATCGTCATTTTCTCCATCATAAAAAAATTTAAATTTAATTGCTTTTCTTATGATATATCTAAGTTTATATATTTACCATGAAGGTGGGTTGCTCTTTATATCTTCAACTGCTTCATTTGTCTTTTCCATATTTCTACAAGCCAGAATTACTCTATAGCGCCTAAATGCATACGTTATTTATACAAATGTGTTTAAGAGCTAGTATACTTTTTAATTGTAAAGTCGTAAAAAATTTTATAGATTTATAAGTGAAACAAAGATAATTGATACTGTATAAAGCCTCTGCAGTATATCAAATATTAGAATTAAACATTGATATTTGATTGATTTCATAAGTCCACATTTTCTGGGAGATATTTGAATTTCTTATCACAACATGCTCTTTGCCAGAAAAAAGGCACGGTCAATAGCCTTACGGACAGAGTCTTTAGATTGTCACACCCTGAATTTCAACAAAAAAACTTGGAATCAATAGTTCGTATTTTAATAAAAAATTGCTACCCGTTAGATTTTATTTTTAAAGTCATATACGAACGCCTGAGGTATCTTTCTGCAAACCTCCATGTAAATGCAAGGGAAAAGACGGTTAATAGGGGTCCATTTTTTGTGATACCATATGTCCTTACATTAACAAAAAAATACAGAAATATTACGAGAGATCTTGAATTAAAGCTATCGTACGTGAGCACAAACAAATTAAATAAATTCATTAAAGTACATAAGGATGTTCTTCCTAATTCGTCAGCTAGGAACGTAGTATACCAAATTAACTGTAAAAACTGTGATGCATCCTATGTTGGACAGACCGGTAGACAACTGCATACGAGAATAAAAGAGCATGAATCTCACATAAGGAGGAATGGTAGTTGTCATTCAGTGGTGACGGACCATAAGGTTGAATGTAATCACGATTTTATTTGGAATGATGTGAAGATCTTAGATAGGGAACGGTTTCTAAATAAAAGATTAATATCTGAAATGATTTACATCAAAAAACAAACGAACGGTATAAATTTGCAAACGGACACGGAGAATTTGCCTGAAATGTATATAAATGTTATTGAAGGTCTTGCAAAAATATAAAAACATTGTTGTTCTTGTTCGTCATATTTCCCCTTCCATGTACTCGTGAACAGAAAGGTTGTCCGACTTATACACCCGTATTCATACTATGAATACGGCTCAAAGTCGGACAACCTTTCGGACAACCTTTCTGTCCGCGTTCTGTCCGCGACTATACAGCAATGATATTGTAAGAGCGGTTGTGTCATTGTTTGTTTAAGCGTTGACGAGACACAGTCCGTTCCTTTGCTGTCACGGATAGTCGTGCAAGGAGAATAACTGCGATGTGACGAATGACTGCACTATCTGTAAGTAGCGTTACGCATCGCATAACGTGTTGTATGCATACAGTCCTGGGGTAGTTGTCACTCTGAGTATCTGTATAGGTATCTTTTCCATCGAATCATGACTGATTATCTGCAAACGAATTTCCTGGCGCTCAAACCAGGAAATCACACACTAAGATACCTGGGAAGGCTTCGGAGTGTGCATCTGCCCAAAGGACTATTAGGAGGAATTGATTTGTCGAATAGGCTTACGAAAAAGGAAAAGAAAAGCCCTATTTAGATTTAGTACTAAATGTGTAGACAACGCGCTGAGGATGACCCAAAAAAAGGGTCAAAACGTACGTAATTTTGTAATTGACACTATTTGCATATAATAAATTTTAGCGATTGTAACCACGCTTGGCTCTTATTGCCTGTTTAATTCTAATAAAAGATAATTGCAAAAAACTTAATATTCTAGTAAAGAAATGAATATAGTGTTTTCATGAAGTATTGTTAGATAACAGTATGGTTGTATAACAATGACATTTGGCACTGTTATCTCTTAACGAATAACAAAAATTTATATTTTATTAATCCTATATAATATCTACTTAATGGTGCGTGTCCACCTGCGAGTAAAACTCTCAAGAGTAGCTCTCGAGATTGATTCTAGCAAATGGACATACTCATGAGAGTACCTAATGGAGAATGAATCGCAACTCTCGGCGAGCGAACTTGTCAAGACCTACTCGCAAATCGACATAACGTTATTTTACTCTCGGAAATCAGCTCGCCAAACTCGAACGCTGTTCGTATTTTGAGAGCTACATGTTGAGAGTAAAAACCGAGATGGCAAAAGTTTGTTCTTTTGATGACACAAAGGAACTTATTGAATAATGCGGAAATCATGTACTATTGTAGAATACGATACTTTATAACTACTGTGACAAAAATAAAAAAATTTTTAAATTTTTATGTTCTGCGAAAAAAATTTATAATTTAAAGAATTAGATAAGAATATTTTTAATACATTCTCTAATTACTTGGTCAATAATTAGTTACACTTTAGTTTTACATAGTTTGCACGTTTTATAATAGTTACACTGTAGTTTACAGTGCTGAAAGTAAATATATTTTTATCGCAAATTAAGTACCTACATTTAAAAAAAAGGAAATTAAATTATTAAATATTTACATATAAAAATCTAACATCAAGGTATTTCGCAAACTGAAAACTAAATAATAATATCGCACTATGTATTCCACTTCACAATTTGTAAGTCTGCAGAAACTTTTAATTGTTGGGAGTCTTCAATCTTAAGCTCTCTATAATTAGAGCAGATTCGGCACCTGCGATCAATCCATTGCTTGACCCAGAAGGTTTTTTTGTTGTTATTTAACGCCCTTTTTCTTTTTAAAATAATGTTAGTCACTATAGTAGCCGCAAGTTTTTTCGTTTACGAGACATTATGATGTCACCACTCTCAGAGATCGACTAAAAAAGTACGTAAGTGGACACGGTTTTGAGAGAACTCTCCGAAAGAATACTCTCTGGCTTCTCACGAGATGCTCGCGAGAGTACAATGTCAGAAAAATTACTCTCAAATGGACAGTGTCAGAATCAATCTCGAGAGCTACTCTCGAGAGTTTTACTCGCAGGTGGACACGCACCTTAAGTTTAAAATTTAAAATAATATAAATTATCATTTCAGTAAAATCACCTCTTGTATATAAATCTCTGGCAGTCTCCTTGCCGATACCACTACTTGCTCCTGTTATCACAACAGTTTTGCCGTCAAGACGTGCTTTGCTCATACACATTTCATTAAAGAACCACATTTTATAGTGCTTCTTTATCCACGACGTCAACAATATGCGATTGACTATTTCTATTGGAATTCACTCACTATCGATTTCACTGAAAATGCTATAATCGGTTGAACGCAATTGTTTATTGAATAGTCACAGACTTTGTCTTTGTGTTCTTATATAGGCTATAGCTTTAATTGTTATGTAGATATTTATGCAATCTGTTTTTACGTCATTATTTTTTGTTAAGTATAAGCTATAGCTTATACTTAACAAAAAATAATGACGTAAAAACAAATTGCATAAATATCTACATAACAATATCTGCATAAATAATTTCGAAATCGTGATGCACATCCCAATTAGCAGACGTTTTTTAAATGTTTATTTTTTATATTTATTTTTTATTAATTATACATTGTACAATTTATTGTAAAAATAATATTTATTTAATGTTCATTAAATATCTATTTTACATTAATTATTTATTTAAAATAATGATTTAAAGAAAATATTTATTTAATGTTTATTTAATATTTGTTTTACATTAATAATTTATTTGCAATAATAATTTGAAGTAACATTAATTTAACATTAATTCGACATTAATTTAACATTTATTTTACATTAATTATTTATTTGCAATAATTATTTGAAAAAAACATGTATTTAACACTTATTCAATATTAATTTAATATTTATGTTACATTAATTATTCATTTGCAATAATGATTTGAGGAAACATTTATTTAACACTTATTTGACATTAATTTAATACAAATTTTAAATTAATTATTTATTTGCAATAATGATTAGAAAAAACTTGTATACTTAACATTTATTGCATATTAATTTAATATTTATGTTATATTAATTATGTTAAAAATATCACGTGATGCGAGATGTCGAGGAGTGAAGGGAGGTCGAGCGAGCGTTACGTGAAGTATTCGAGTGACCGGCTCGTTGGCATGGAAATAACAACGTTCGAGTTTTACACTTTAAAAAACAACTTTTCCGGCTGTTGCTACAACATTAATATTTTAACAAACTGCATAACGTAACAAAATTATTTTAACAGACGTTTTAAACACTATACACTAAGAAAAAAAATTACTAAAAAAAAGAAAATTTCCTTAATTTTAGTAAATGGCGAGTTTACATACAACTGTGAACGTATTTTTTTTAAATAAGAAACTTATTTACTTATTTAAAAAACATAATTTCCTTAATAAAGAAAATAATTTATTAATTATAAAAAATATTTACAGCAATACAGTCAATGATTATTGAAATGTAATTTTTATTTTTTACTAATTAGTAATTTTCTAATTATATTTATTACTTTCAATAAAATGCAATTTCTTATTAAGTAAAAAATTCATAAACTTGAAGAAGTATTTTGTACAATATATAGTCAATATTTATAGAGATATGAATCTTATTTTTTATAAGTTAGCGATTTTCTAATAATATTTATTTAATTTAAGAAAATAATTTTTCTATAAATTATTTTTACCTATAAGTAAAAACTTTTTAAAAATTTTTTAAAATATATACTAAATTGGCATCCAAACGCCAAGAAATACTCTTGTAGAGAAGGGATTCTTCCACTTACGATAGTGGACTCTGTGGTTTTTGCCTCGTAGCGGGTCTGCTTATATATTATAATTGGATATATTTTAAATTTGAGAAACGTTTCCCATCATACGCCATCTAGCAGCGTCGCGCGTCGTTACGAACTTATAGGATTCT
>NW_020226267.1:0-496 GCF_003070985.1 Temnothorax curvispinosus | reverse complement strand
CGCGTGACAACGAAATATCTGAAGCGTGAAACATCGCGTGATTTGAGCGTGATATACCGTGTTAAACCAGTACGACATTGCGTATCCTAAGCATAATACATAGTGCGTATTAAACGTAACTAAAGTCAATATAGATATTATTATCGGATGATACAAATAGTAAATACTGTCGAAATTCTCAGTTCGAGAAACTATATTCCTTTATTAACCGTAATTAGTAATATTCTATTTCTTGCGTGTTTTTCTGTATATATTTTGGTAATAATTTGCGATATTAGTCTATATTCAACTTATAAAAGTTTATCCAGGTCAATAATGATTGAAGTACAATACACTATTATAACATATCGAATTCTAAACATGATCTTTCTTTTCAGAAATTATATTCTTATTCGACGTTCTATGCTGAAACATTACTTGAACTTAGTAGTTTGATTGGTAAAAGAAAAATTAAATATCTGATAAAAAGTAAACAAAGAAAACCTTCAATCATAAA
>NW_020226266.1:0-1083 GCF_003070985.1 Temnothorax curvispinosus | reverse complement strand
TTCCTCTCAGTGTACTTTCATAAACGTACTCGCATATCCTTTTTTATATACGGTTTCCTGTCAAATTGACAGAATAAAAAACATGCTATAGACGATTATTGATCGAACGTGCAAGCGTGCTTCTCAGGAAAAAAAACGTCAGTACAAAGTTTCAAACTTTATTCAAAGTTGACATTCGAAGTAGGAACATGTTCGAATATAATCCTTGCAACCGCACTATCCACCGCGACAGTATATCGAATGAAATGAAAAAGTCAAAATCTATATCCATGCAGAAGTACAATTAGTTTTGAAAGTAACATTGATTATAGTCTTCAACTTAATCGATGGTTCTTCAAACCAATTGGTATATGGCCACAAATAAACGGCTCAAACATAACGTGCAAAATACTCGAGTTATTATACATTTGTCTGATCGTGGTGGCATTTATAATACCATGCACATTATTCGCGTCATTCGAGGAAGACAACATCAAATTGAAACTGAGTGCCATGCATTGGTCGTTGTTTCACAGGGTAAATTATTGCGGATGCTTTTCAAACAGAGTAGTGACATTCGCAAATTAATACGACACATGAAGACAGACTGGAAAATCATAAATTGAATCGAAAATCGCGAAATAAAATAGCAATACACCAAGTTCAGCCGTTTCGCCGCCGGGAATGATTATGCATAGCGATCCATTCTTATTTATCACAGCCAGTGCAAGAAAAATTATAACTGTCACTGTCGGATGCATCCGATGGCGTGTCCGATTTATAGCAAAATCGTCGACACAAAATTCATCACCGTGAATAAAATCGCACTAGTTGTACAATTCCTGTCAACATTTATAGTAAGATCATCTACATCTACAGTCGATGCTTGCAGCCTGCCGTCTTCGCAAGGAACGCCTGTGTTCAACTAAACGTGCTATACACTAAATGAATTTGTAGAAAACCAGAAATCATATAACCGAATGGAAACTGGACATTATTGTGGAGCATCATCGCAGATTATGAAAGTACGTAAACAGACAATAAACTTTCTAAAATAATTTAGGCATCGTACATCTTATATGAAACAATAATATCAAAAACATA
>NW_020226265.1:0-2888 GCF_003070985.1 Temnothorax curvispinosus | reverse complement strand
TTACTAACTATGTGATACAGTAATGATGGAGGGCGTACGTGTAGGTGGGGGTGTGTGTGTATTGCCCCGCTGAGCCGCAGTGTACGTGTTAGGGTCGATGCGGGGCAGTCCCGCGGACGGGTAGACGAGTTCACAACTAGTCGAGACGGATTCGCGGATAAACACGGAGGCCCGGTGGCCTTACGGATTCGCGGGCGGAGGCGCGGCTTATATCTATCAGGTAGGACGGTCAGGAGCTCAGTCGGGGGCGCCCGACTGAGCGGCCCGTACACCGGGGGCACCCGGCTCGAAGACGGGGGCACCCGTCTTCCGTACGGCGGAAAGGGTCGGGGGCGCCCGACCCAGAGGCAGGAGAGGGCAGGTAATGCCAACCGGGGGCACCCAGCTGGGGAGGCCCGTACCCTGGGGGCACCCAGGTGAGAACGGGGGCACCCGTTCCCTGTACGGAGGACGAGGTTGGGGGCACCCAACCTAGAGAAGCGGTCTCGGAGAGTGGTCGTGTCGGAAGCAGGAGTCGGACAGGACTGGAGCTCGAGTCGGCTCGAGTCCCCTATTTATACCCCGAGTGAGGGCGGTGGGGGCTGCCCCACCGCTCGGTCTGTCCCACCGCTCGGGCTATCCCACCACTCGGGCGCAGGGGTGCCCGTTGAAATAGGCGCTAGGTGGCCGTCAGGGCCGTAGCGCTAGTGACGAACACGCGTATCGTCACATCACCCCCCCCGTTTGGAGAGGAAATATACAGGTATATTTACACAGGTATCGGTTTATATGCTGCTTTATTTTATCCGCTTTCTACATCTTACGCTAGCGGCGCTGGCACGACGTTAGGACGCCGCGTGGGTCGAACCGCAGGACCCATCGGTCGTTACCGACCCGAGCGCGGTATTTTCGGTTCCGGATCATGGCGGAGCGTGGTACCGCGACTCTCTCCCCGGTGGGTAGCGGGATCCAGATACGGTCGTCCAGGGGGGAGGTGGCTGACATTCGGGCCAACGGGGTGGACCGGGGGGGCCAGGGACCTGAGGGTGGTCGGGCCGTGGTCAAGGAGGGGCGACCCGGCGTGGCGGCGGCGCAGGCTGGCGTGTCGACTCTTGCCCTGTTGATCCCTCGTGCGGCGGCAGGGTGCGGGGGCAGGGGAGGGATTGGAGGCGTCGGGGCCGTTGCTCGAGGAGCTTGGTGGCGGGTGAGGGCTGGTGACGGTCCGTCTGGGGGCCGGTGGACGTCTCGCGGCGGCTCTCCCGGACGTTGCGAATCCTTGGTCGCCGGGGCCGTTGCTCGTGGCGTCGGGCGGTTGGCTGTGCCCGGAGATGGTCCGGCCGGGGGTCGTTCGGTGTCCCGTGGACGTTCGGCCGGTCGTAGATTTGCCCTCACACGGGACGTCGGTGGGCGCCGGGTCGGGCGTAGTGGCACCGGCTCGATGAGCATGGCGGCACGGCGGCGGTTCTCGGCGTCGCCCCGTTGTGTCCGGGTTCCCACCCTAGGGACCCGGCGGCGCGGGGCGTCCCCTGGGCCAGTAGTCGGCCCGGTCGCAAGCGGTTTCTCCCATAGGTCGTCGTCGATGTCGCTAATGTCTCCAAATAGCTCTTCCAGCAAACTCTTTGCTCGTCGATCCATGTTGACGGACTTTCGAAACTAGAGCGACTGGAAACTTGTGCGCCTCGCGGGCTTATATACCGGTAGCAGGCGTATTCTTTTCATTCCTTTTGTGAGTTTTTCCGGCTTATGAATGCGGGCGTCAATTTCCCCGAAACGGTCCGGACGCGGTTCTCGTGACTTTATGTTTGTAAACACGCGGCGCTTTCGCCTTCCCTATCGTAATCCCGATTCTGACAGGGGCTCTCCGTGCCCGAGGCGAGAGGTTCCGGTGCGTTCTTTAAATCTTGGACGTGCACGTGTCGGTGCCATCGTCCCCGGGGGTCGCGTAAGTCGACTATAACGGGCGAGATGATTTTTCTGACCTCGAGGGGTCCGGTGTAGCGGGGGGCCAACTTGGCGTTAAATCCCGTAGCTTTCTTTGAGAGTGGATACTCCCTCTTCCAAACGAGGTCCCCGACGCGGGGTCTCCAGTCTCGCCGCCGCAGGTTGTAGTGGGCCTCCTGTCGTTGAAACGCTCGGGCCATGTTGACCCGCACTACCTCGTAGGCTTCCTCTAGCCGGCGCCGGGTCTGGTGCGGGGCCGGGTTTGCCGCATGGCGACGGTCCTCCGGGTGTGGGAGGGCGAGCTCCCGACCGTGATTGAGGTACGCCGGCGTGTACCCGGTGGCTTCGTGTCGGGCGGCGTTGTAGGCGAATTGCAGCGGGGCTAGATGCTCATCCCAACGCCGGTGGTTTTTGCCGACATATTGGGAGACCATGGTTTTCAGCGTCCGATTGGTACGCTCGACCGGGTTGCAGTGAGGTGCCCTTACCGGGGTGGTTCGATGCTCGATCCGGAAGGCCCGCAGGACTCCCTCGAGTTGTTCCGACTTCAGCTGGGTCCCGTTATCGGAGATGATCTGGTCGGGGCACCCGTGCTGGTAGATGATCCGGTCGAGGATTGCCTTGGTAACGGCCGGTGCGGTAGCTCTTCGAAGGGGCTTAAGCTCGACCCACTTTGTAAACCGGTCCTGCATGACCAGTAGCCAGGCGTGTCCCTGGGTGGATCGCGGCAACGGGCCGATCAAGTCCAGGGTCACCTGTTGCCAGGGCCGGTTGACAGGTGCCGTGTGAAGGTTTCCGGCTGGTTTGGTCGTCGGTGCCTTGTGCGCCAGGCAAGTCGGGCACTGTCGGACGTAGCGGGTGATGTCTTGGAACATCCCTGGCCAATAGAATAGCCGGGCCATGCGGGCGATGGTCTTGGCTACCCCGAAGTGTCCCGCCGTGGGATCCTCATGGTGTCTCCGCATGAT
>NW_020226264.1:4540-8676 GCF_003070985.1 Temnothorax curvispinosus | reverse complement strand
ATTATTCTAAATACAAATATCTATCTTCGTTATAGCGTCTTTTTTATATACTGTTAATTGCTAATCCTCTCTTCCTTTTTTCTCTCAAAAACTACGTTGTTTTTACTTATTCAGCGAAATTTATTATAGGCACCGTAGCACCTTTCGGACTAACGGCAGCGATTCTTTCGCCATGGGAGAATTCAGCATCCGATTGCGGCCTATCGATCGTCTGGTCGCATCTCGAGGCGGCTCGCAAGTTAGCCGACAGTCTACCGCTTTTCCGCAGAAATGCTGAGATCGCTCTGGAAGGTTGCAGGAGCGACGAATTGCTATCGGACGCCTTTCGCACCGAATTTCACATCAAGTTCTTGTGGGGCAGCCGCGGTGCCACCGTAGCTCCGGAAGAACGTCACTTGAAGTTCATTCAAGTCCTAGATGCAATGTACGACAAGTGTGTGACGAGCGAAGTGGCCGCTTAAAAAACGACCAAAGGATCTCAAAGATCTGAATGGGAAGAGTTCGAAGAGGTAATTCTCTATGCGGGAGTTCGCCCTCTTCCTCCAAGTGCTCGGTGAACGTCACCGTGGATACTTTTAGATTTTTATAGTTACGAATACCACAAGAAATTAAAATACCCCATGCGTTAATAAAGTGGCATCACTCACCAGTCACCTCACTGCTACTATAATCCCGAATCGTAGAGCATATCCCCGAAATATGAAATGTTCTTCCATCTAAACCCAACGCTTGTTCCGAATCGTGTAAGGTAGTAAGCAACAGCACCCAAAGAACCGATCGAGAGGCTGGACTGGAGCCTACCTGTAACGTCAACAGTACTTAACTTTAGTTGAACTTTGAACAATGTAATTCTATATAATAATGTTATGTTGTAAGTGTTGTTCATATTTGTTCATACTTAATAATATACAGATTAAAAAAGTATTACTCTTTTTGTGACTTTTCCATCAAACTTTCATCACAATTTTCATTAAAGCTCTCAAGGGCAACATTGCAGATTTATATATATTATTACATGTAATTGGAATATTCGCGGACTCATTACCTCAAATTAACATGAATAATTAATAACTGACGTGCAACAAGCCGTAATTATCTTACAATGATGTATCAATTAGCAAAATACAAATATAAAAGTCAAATAATTCCAAAATAATATTTAAGAAAATATATAATTGTTACATCCAATTTTTTATTTTATTCGA
This sequence comes from Temnothorax curvispinosus, assembly GCF_003070985.1. Lineage (NCBI taxonomy): Eukaryota > Metazoa > Arthropoda > Insecta > Hymenoptera > Formicidae > Temnothorax > Temnothorax curvispinosus. The sequence goes on along the minus strand of NW_020226264.1, from coordinate 7,471 downwards.
AAGTGATATTTACTAAAATAGTTACATAATAGTTTCCGAAAAATATATAAGCTTTTCTAATGTCTTATAAATAAAAATCTTTTAATTATCGCGATCGTTTATAAGCTTTCTACATAACCGACATGATATCCCGCAAGATACTCGAAATATTACATCACACAAATCCACAATACAATCCAACATCTATTTAAAGAGTAGACTCTGCCTTTAATCGGGGTAATTATTTCGGTAAATTATTACTGTTGACCTTCTGCCAAATTCTTGCACGATTTTTTGCCGCTGCAAGATTCGCGCCAGCATCTCGACCACAGATGACGCGTATGAGCCGCTGAGTAGCAGTCGAACGTGATTGGCTCTTACTTTTAGAACCAACCAATCAACGCAGAGTGTTGATAAGACGAACTCAACAGTTGTGTCTGCTGAACGCGGCCAATAGGTTGTGGTTTGTCTCTCTCTAACTTGCACGCGCAACGTGTGAGAGAAAAGGCAATCTCGTGAAAGACGTGAAAGCTACCTGTCTCTTTCTAAAGCTGGGCACGGCAGATGGTCGGTCAGGTCGGTCCGCGTCTACATTCTCCACGCTACGCAACTACGGCGTGCTACGGCCGTAGAGCGGAGATCGCTTCCGAGAGTTCCGTGGCCGAGGGGCGACGGGCGCGCGCGCGCGCGCGCGAGAGAGAGAGAGAGGAAGAGAGGATGTGCCGCCGCGAGTGACGGAGTGAGTGACACCAAGTGACACCCAGCGCAGAGCACAGGCAGGTGAGGCAGGTTATTCCGCCGGAACGAGATCCATTGGTAAACATGCAGCCGCGGTATCACCGTCGCGAGTGACCCGCCGTGATTACGCCCGACTATAATGGCAGAGAACCTGTCGAAACGGCCTTCCAAGGGTATCCTCAAGACGTCCAGCAGTTTTGACAATCCGGAGGCGCCTAGGTGAGAGATGCCGTACAATTGAATTTCGATACGATCGCGTAAAAATAGAGACGGCGCGCAAAACCCGCCGTAGCCGTCCCTCTCTCTCTCTCTCGTCGACATCGAAGGCGTGATTCCGCGTGTCACGCACGGTCCGATATTTATAAATCGCAAGTTCATGCGGTCCGCGACGACAGACGCCTCGACGAATTCGGCCAGAGAGAGAGAGAAACGATTACCTGGCTTTCCTCTTCGGGATACACGCGCTCGATATACAGCTTCTCGCTCAGCATCACCTTCGAACCGCATTCGTTCGGCTTCGCGAGAGATTACCTTTTCTTTTTAGAAAATAATCTTCCAGAGAAACTTCTTTTTTTATAGGGATGTGATTATAAAGTATCCGTACTTTTCTGAAAACTTAATAAACTTAAAGATAAGAACTTGCGATAAAACTGCTTGAATATTCTTAAGACGTAAAGTGATTGACATTACCCAGCGTCAGTTGACACAGATTCTATTTTTAGACTCCACGATCAACACCCATATTTTTTATTTACCTTATATATTAATCAAACTGTAGACCGAGCAAAGAAACAACATGGGACGAGATGAATATCATCGCCACTCTTCATCCTGCCGACAAGGACTATGGCCACATGAAGATCGAAGAACCAAAAACCCCATATAATTTCGAAGGCCTCCAAAATGAACATGAATTTGATCAGTTAGACGCTAGTGCTCTCGCAGCAAAGTGAGTAGATTAATGTAGGATGTGATGTGTCAATCACGTGCTAATAAAAATGTAAAATATTTGATATTATTTGTTCGATTGTTAAAATTCAGATTAGCTGGAGGTAGCAAACCCAAAATTTTTGAGGAATCCAGTGAAGAGGAGGAGGATGAAGAGACTCCCGAAGAAAAAGGTAAAACAAGACGTCTTATCTTCGCAACGTACAAAAATATTCATCATTGACGTATTCTATTTAGAAAGGAGAAGAGCCTTTGAGGCGAAAAGAAAGGGCCATTACCGGGAATGGCACGCTGTACAAATGGCGAGACGACTTTTAGAGCAGGATGAATTAGAAGAAGAGGACGAAGATGGCGAGGGTAAAAATAATGAAAATTCGTCGGAGGAAGAAAGCAATTTTGACACTCGTTTTAAATGCATGCCGTCCTGTGATAGAACCGAAAAGAAATAAACAAAACACACCGATTAGTAATTTTCTTTTTAAATCATCCATCACGGCCATATAATTTCATGGCAATGTCGACTTCGCTGTCGCGACGCTATCGCAACCGAAATGAGTCAGGCAGCAGGGAAAGTGTTTATATCATCTCAATTACATTTAAATGCCCAAATTAAATTTCGCATTTTAATTATGTATATATAGCACTTTTTCATTAGCTGCATCCTCTGTAAATAAACGTTTTAAAAACCTGAATATTTAGCATAAACTGCTGTTAGATTTCCAAGATTTAGATGACATTATGAGTCAGAAATACTAATAAGCTGTGCACAGAAAGATCCATCGCGTTTAATGACCTATTTTGATTTTTATAGATTATGAAAATTATAATTACTTTGTAAAAGCTTTACTCGTTTCGCGTGTATTATTACAGGCCTATCGACGTTACTTCACGCAACGCGCCTGTAAAATTTGATGTTTCTGAAGAATTCCTGATCGCTATCAAAATTTGACGAACAATAAGGCTGAACACAGCCCTCTCGCATATAGTGAAAATTTAAGACGCTATATGTAATATTTACAGTAAGAAAAACATACGTGTATTTGAAACCGTTAGTATGTAATACATTACACAAGTTCTGTGATTAGCATAGACATGTGCTATGTAACCTCCGTTACGTTGGAATGTATGACTTCAAATTTTCGTTTCTTCTCGTAATGTTTGATTTTACTTTCCAAACTCTCTGTAAAAGAAAATAGATTATACACGTAGATAAATAAAACTATCAGTTTGTACTAAACAAATTTATGTAGTATAAGCCTGTCCAAA
>NW_020226264.1:0-1540 GCF_003070985.1 Temnothorax curvispinosus | reverse complement strand
ATTACAAATAATTTACGCGTAAGCGGCAATATAAAGATATTCTCGAGATTTGTGCAATGCCGCGAATTAGTATTTGATTCTCCTCCATTCTTGTCACAATTATACATCAGTAATCTAAAACTTTAATAAAAAAAACTAAAACTTTTGATCGTGAAATTCTTTTAAAGAAGGCATGTTGTGCATTTTAACACGTTCAATGCGCACAGCGCGATTCCGTGCCTTTTTTTTAGCAGTGGTTATGGCATCCACGTCTTATGCATCTTGAATGTACTTACCAGTATTGTGCTTGATTTAAGTAATATAGTGATAGAAATATATACATGTAAATATGTATAATGCTGATTAATTATTTATACTTTCCAAAATCTCTTTTAGTACTATGGAAACTAAAAAAATTTAGGAGCAGTAAACATGTTATAAACGTATGGCATTGTTTACATAAAAATATTCCTATATAAATCTTCTACCTTGCTACCTGTATACCAAACTTCGTTATTTATATTGGTCTACAATGTTTACATTATGCAACAATATTTACTTTATATTTTGGAATTGATCATTTAACTATTCGTAATAATTTCGCGCACTTATATGATAACGCGTAATTTCGCGAATCTATTTTTCATGTGATTCTATTTTATAAAACGCGAATGATAAGCTATATCACTACAAAGTTTTCGCGCGATTATTAATTCTCTGCAATTAAATTTCAATGAACAGTTAATGAATTGATTAGTTCACTCCGTCCACTCAATTAATTAACAAGCTATTTGTAATGATATCACGATAACGTCTATCTCGTGAATCAATTATTTTCAAAATACCATTTATTAAACGCAAAACGAATAATTTTGGATTACGTGGAAGGCGAGATTGATTTGCTGTTGTCAGAAATTCTCGAGAATAAAGCCTCGAAAAAGCAAGTATAAATAAATGGCCATTGCGAGAAACAATAAAAACGAATGTTACTTGTCGAACGAGTTTTGCAATAAAGCGATATTTCAATAGAAATATTTTAATCCGCATTTGCACACGTGTATGTATAAAAAATCTAAACCAATGTATCTTCCGTTGTCTCAATTTTTTATTTTACATTGTAAAACTATGCAAAAAAATGAATTGTGTTAAATTACTGTTTCGTTTATTCATGATGGATCGTGGTCACCTGTTGTATTCAAATTTGAAAACAGGAATTACGTTTTGATTGCTACTTAATATGCAAAAAGATTTGTTTACAGCGAAGAGTGTCGAGAAACACTCAAATAATACATTTATATGTGGCAGATTTAAATAGCATATTTATATATTAATATGTACACATATATGTATAAATTATATATATTAATATAATATATATAACTGCCTATTTTTTTGTCACGGTCTCTAAATTAAAAGATAATTATTTATTGAATGACAGCCACTTTATTGAGAGTAGACAGCGGTGAACATTAAGATTCGCCTTGCGCAGCAATTACCTCGATAGACTTTAGATAGTAAGATATCACACGTGCCCGTAACTTGTAAGAATCCTAATCCTTAT
>NW_020226263.1:0-1007 GCF_003070985.1 Temnothorax curvispinosus | reverse complement strand
CATTACGTACTTCCTATCGGTTCTGCGTCATCTCTCTTTGCCGACGTGTCGTTATCAAAGCTCTTCAAGTATTGACCATTAGTGCGATCATGGTATAGCTTTCTTTCAGCAATTATCTATGTAAATACAACATTAATGGTTTCTCCATAAATATATTAGGTACATTATATATATATATATATATATATATATATATATATATATAGATAGATAGATAGATAGATAGATAGATAGATAGATAGTAATGTGTTGTTAACATTTATAAATTATAATTTTTCTACACAATAATCATGTAATTTTTTTGTGTTTTAATAATTCCAAATAGATAATGTTTAAATATAATATTAAGTAGCATTATTACTTACTCGTTCAGTAAATCCATGTAATACCTTTAACATCTTCTTTTGCTCTCTACCTTTCGACGTTAATGAGAATATCCAATCGTTGTGCAGCCATTGCCTCATTATTCTAAATAATAATTAATAAATGTTGGGCATGTTATTGTAAGAAAGTATAATTTGGTAAAATATATTTTTTAATTTCTTAATATATTCTTACAATTAGTAATATTTCAATAATCATATTAAAAGAGAATACATTTAAACACTAATACAATTATGCTAGAGAGATATATAAAATCTTATATATATAGTATAAGCATAGTACAATTTTTTAACTATTTATTCTTAAATTTATTTCTATCTATTTTTAAATAAATAATTTAACATACATGTAATTCATAAATTTCTAATTAACGAAAGTAATAATTTACCTTTACATTAAGTATTGTATTATTATACTTACGTCTTCATATAATTATACAATACGAATTTAAATTTTAATTAAAACAAAATATTGATATACAGTTATTTATTACATCTAAATAACATGAATTATTATACCTATAAGCAAGAAATTCGCCCATCCGATGAACCGCTTCTCGATACTGCTGCTGGAAATCACCAAGGCCTCGTAGAGAAGTGCCCATGGCAGTTTCTACAAACGCA
>NW_020226262.1:0-3659 GCF_003070985.1 Temnothorax curvispinosus | reverse complement strand
TTTGGGTGTCGTTTTTGAGTCCAATCTCTCTTGGAGAAAACACACTTCGCTTGTCTCGCAAAAAGTCCACTGGGCGTTATACAAGCTCAAGTTTAACAAAAACTCTCTCTCCACTGAGCTTAGAATTAAGCTTGTGACGGCTTTAGTTCTACCTCATCTGGATTACTGCTGTCTTGTTTATCATGGCCTAAGTGAGGAACTGAACACCAAACTACAGAGACTCGTGAATTATTGTATCAGGTTCATTTACAACTTGCGACGAGACGAGCATGTTACTCCGTACAGACGTCGCCTGGGTTGGCTTTCAGTCAAAAACAGACGGCTTTACTTTCTTGGATGTCAGATGTACCGCATACTTTATATGCTCTCAACCGGGGAATTAAAGGAACCAATTACACCTCTCGACTCATCGCTTAGGAGATCCGAACGATTAGCCACTTCTTCAAATCACATTTTTCATATTCCTGCTCATACAACAGTTACTTACAGAAATTCCTTCCAGCTTTCGTCTATTTATTTCTGGCATTCTCTTCCTGGTAATATTACTTCGGCATCGTCTCTTGCATCCTTTAAGTGTCTTCTTCGTGCGTATTTATTTTCGTCTGAATCAGAGTGACTGGTGTGCAATATTGTTTCCGTTATTATACATATATTTAGTTTTAAGTAATTTTAGTTTAAGTAGCATTAAGTTTAAGTAGTACTCATGATGCAATGTTTTATCATGCTTATACTCTTCTTTTCTAGTTAATTTAATATTATATAATTGTATATAATGTCTTTTGCTGTATTGTATCTTTGCCCTATAACTTATGTTTGGGCATATTAAACAATCAATCAATCAATCAATCTCCCTCTCTCCATATGCATTGCTCTCATAGGCTCTCATACGGAAACTCCCGTATACTGAGAAAAAAATACTGTTGACCAAATCTTAAGGAATTGTATATAAAACAGGGGTAGAATTTCTTAATAAAGGCAGTTTTTTCGGGAATTTTAAGATTGCTCACGATGCACACAGAACCTCGATATTTCACTTACCGATTACCGATTTCATTCCTTGGTTTTTTAAGTGATATATATTTAAGGGGATTCTATAGTGGCGGTAGTTACCGACATTTTTTCATTTTAAGGAATCTTTGAATTGGCTTTACAGAATTGCAAGTTTTTGGTCTAGAATTAAAGTACGCACAAAAATCTACATCGCGTTATACGATTTCATATCGGGAACGAAAAAAAATTAAAAATTTTACTAATTTGGGCACATACAACTGTCATCTGACGACAATAACAAAATTACTGCAGTTTATATATATATAATGACACCAAGGCGACGTAGGGACAACATGTAGAAACAATATCGTGTAAATAAAACTAAGATTCAACGTCTAGAAAAAAAGATTTTGTAAAATGAAGTTTTATTAAGCAAAAGCACATTCAGGTTGATAGGATAAGCAGTATTGCGTGTAGCGAGAGATGGCGCAGCAATCGAACAAAGACAGATGCCCTTCGTTAGACAAGGACAGATATAGATATATAACATAGAAAACAGGATTAGAAATGTTGACATTACCGACGTCGAGGAAGTTCGGCCTTCGCTATAGGATCCCCTTAATATGTGAATTTAACAACTTATTTATTCTCTACTTAAAAAGAATAAATACCGGGTCAAAAAATAACACCACAGGAAGATTTGATCAATTATTTTCCGAAAGCGACTTTCGATGTTGATTAATTGATTAACATTTAACATATGAATTTAACAACTTATTTAGTCTCGAAAATTCTACCCCTGTTTTATTTAATATGTGAATTTAACAATTTATTTATTCTCTATTCAAAAAGAATAAATACTGGGTCAAAAAATAACACCACAGAAAATTCGATCAATTATTTTCCGAAAGCGACTTTCCATATTGATTAATTGATTAATATTTAACATGTGAATTTAACAACTTATTTAGTCTCGAAACTTTTACTCCTGTTTTATGTAAAATTCTTTACTATTATATAATAAAAAAAACAGTTTGTAGCCTTCTTTTATTTGCTATGATCTCGGTAACAAAAAATTATACACTTTATAGTTCTCCCTGGGAAATTCTACCCCTATTTCATATACTTTTAATAAAAATTCGGTCAAATGGTTTTTAATTCGAAAAACTTCTGATACTGGTTTCCAAAAAAATCGATATTAAAAGTATATAAAATTTAATAAAAATTCGGTCAAATGATTTTTAATTTCAAAAATTTCAGTACCAGCTTCCAAAGAGATCGGTAACAAAAAATTATGCACTTTATGGCACTCACCGGAAAATTCAACCCCTGTTTTATATACAATTCTTTGAAATTCCGTCAATTATTTACCGAAAAATTGAAGAAATTAGAAAAACCGGTTTCCAGAAAATCGGTAACGAAAAACTATACACCCTATAGCACTCCCCAGGAAATTCTACCCCTATTTCATATACGTTTGGTAAAAATTCGGTCACAAATGGTTTTCCGAGATCATAGCGAACAAAAAAAATGCAAACCCTGTTGCTTTATAATAATAGTATAGATATGTAGGTCTAGAGGTATGTTCCGGGACTGTTTACGTTTTTTGAAATGTACAGTCCTGGAATATAACGCATATATATGTAATCAGATTCAAAAAACTGTCCCGAAACGTGCCGTAGGACATGAATTTTTTCCAGGACAGTCCTGTGGAAACTGCCAAATGTCCTGGAATATACCGATGTAAAAAATAAAAGTCCCGGAACATACTTCCAGACCTACATATATATATATATATATATATATATATATATATATATATATATATACACACACATGTTTTCCAACCTTAATAAAATCTATATACTCTCTCTTCGCAATAAATTCTTTACAGTTATTTAGATACTTAATATCAAAGTTAAATCAAATTGATTTAATTAGGGGGGGAGAAATATTTTAACATAGTTCTGTTGAAATATTTTAACATAGTATCGGTGTTACCATTTAACGCATCTATATTATGTTAATCTAACACAAAAATTTGAGTGGACCGTTTAGAACATGTAATTTATGTTATATTTAACACAAATTTCCCAACGGTGTAGTTCAATGGAAACTATGTTATAAGTATATATAGTAGTAGGGGAGCCCAATAGGGGATTTTGTGATTTACTCGAGCGCGAAAGATTAACATATAGGGGGATACCTTGCACCCTGTTGAGTACCTCCACTATATATAAGCCTTTAATATAGGATCGCGCGTCTAGGGCAGCCGATCAGAATAGTAAAAAAAAATCGATCGTTAGAAATACTCGAGCGCGTCAGATTAAGGTAAGGTGGGTTAATAACATGCTGAAAAGTGTGCATTTCAATAATCTGACGATTTGAGCGTCACGTAAGGGAGTGGGAGGGTCACAAACTTGCAAAAAAAAAACGTCACCTTGACATTCTCGAGCGCGGTCGTTTTTTTTCCTCGTTTTCAACCGTTCCGTACAGCCACCCTCACCATGCAAACCGGCAGATTAACATATAGTCCAAGATCCCAGGGCTCCCAGACGTAACTTATTTTGTGAAAGACAAAATGTGGGACATTGAGTAGTGTTCATATGAACTTTGAATACCTGCGTATCTGCAAAGGTGGTTAGACGGCCGATTTACAGGTACCAGGT